>NC_061492.1:4125418-4292196 GCF_022539355.2 Hippoglossus stenolepis
TTCTTCTTCCCTCTCTTCCTGTGTGAACACTGTTCTCGCTCTAATCCCGCTCTGATGTTCCCATCAGCAGTAATCATCGGTCTCTCTCTGACCTGAACATCTGCCGTCTTGGCCTCGGCGTCAGCGCTGGACGTGTTGTAAACATCTGTCCACAGATCCACATCCAGCCAATCAATTAGTCAGTTTGTCTTTGGGCTCGATGTCACAGGTCCCAAGTGTTTTCACATGTGTGGCCGAGTTTCCAAGTTTGTCCGAGCACAGATGCTGAAGATTACGAGGAGCTTTTCAGTATTTGTGATATTTAGTCGTTGGGTTTGAGACTTTAGACCAGTTGGTTTCTTTTCTCACTGACCAGGGATTTTTTGGATTCCTCATGTGACTTTATAAACAGTTCACACTGAACTGGGTTAAATTCGCTGTGCACAATCTTGTCTGGGAAAGAATGAGCCACATTCTCAGAGGACAACCTTTAAACTTTTGAAACCCAAACATCGTCACTTTTTGTCATTTAAAGCTCCTGAAAACATGAATTGATATCGTTATTTGAAATTTGTTGGTTTGTCTGTTTGTGAGCAAGGTTACACATAAGCTACTGAATGGATTTCCACAAAACCTTGATGGACGGATGTGAAATGTGTCAGATTTCTTTAACATGGCGAGAGAGCGAGAGAGCTTAATGACATTTTCCCTGTTCAGGGGACTGAGACCTATGACTGTGAAATCTGATGCAGCTTGACTGTTGGGGCCCTGGTGGTGATATAAGGGGCCATTCTAGTTTTTAATCTTTAAATCTCAACTATTCTTTTACATCAGGACTCTGCTGTGGGTCTTATTGGATTTACAGTAACTTGATCACACACATAAACAAACCCTAGTTTAAATGTAAAATTCTGCTTAATCCAGACACATATACAAAATCACCATTTTCCAAGTAAGTTGGACGTGGATCAGTTATAGTTTTTAACCTGTGAATCTGACATTAACACTGTCCAACCTTTCTTGCATTTGTATTCAAATCAATGACGCATAGGAAGGAAACATCCCAGGTAACAGCTGCTGACCAGGCCTGGTGATGTCTCCTCTTAATTTACCTCAGTATTCTTAAGGAAGGAATCAGGGACTCCTTCCTTCTCCACTCTGATCTCACATGTCATCTCTTGTTTCTGTCAAGTATGGCGTCCCTCAGGGGTCAGTTGTGGGACACATATGATTTTACATGCTTCATCTTGGACATATTATCCAGACATGTCATTTTCTTTCTTGGTTATACAGATGACACACAGTTGTACCTGCACATTAGAGCCACGGATCCTGACCTGCTGAGCTCAGTACACGTCTGCATTTTTCACAAAAAAGTGGCTTCACCAGAGATTGTTTTCGCAGCACGTAACACGACACATCCTTCCATCTGCTGTGTCTCCGTCACAGAGAATCTTGGCGTTTGGTTTGTCAGTAACAAACCAAAAACTTGTGCTGTGTTGTTTTTTATATTGTTTTAGACAATAAATGATGATCCATTTCATCTTTCAAAGACCCAAAGAGCATTTTACAGCCACCAGCTCCAACCAAAGATCTGTTGATCACTTCCAGGCTGAACAGAACTCTGCCACCAGGCTTTTAACAAGGTCCAAGATAAGTGACCACATCAGATTGAGGCTCGTTCCAGCTCCCAGTGTGTTTTAATTATTGATTTTAAGATCTTGCTGTGGATTGTAAGGCTCTTCATGGCTAATTGCCATAGGTCTGTATGTCCAACCTCTACTTGTATGTAGCCTGAGGTTCTCAGGGGAGAGGATTTTGTTTTTTATCTGAGGCACGGCTGAAAACGGCTGAAAACTAGAGGTGACAGAGTTCTCTCAGTCAGGGGCTGGAAGCTATGGAGCGAGCTGCCTGAGGAAATCAGCTCAGCAGAATCTGTGACCTCTTTTCAATCTTTTCTTAAAATATACTTTCACCAGAGAGCTCTTGGTTTTATTAGTTTTATTATTTGCTTATTGCTCGAAAGGTTTTTATCATCTGCTTGTTTTGAAGTTGTTATTATTAATATAATCAGCATCATTATTATTATTGTTATTGGATGATAAAGAAGAGGAAACAGAAATTATTGAAACTGTTCTTACTTTAGCTTCCTGACGACGATAGTTTAAGTGATAGAAACATTGGAGGAACAAGTGTTCAGAACTGTTTACATAAATTGTTCTCAACTAGAAAAACGTTTAGCAGCTCCACAGTTGTGAAGCTCTGGAAAGTCACGTAATGTTTCCAGACAGAAAAACAACAGAGTTCCCTTTGAACGTTATTGTTAACATGTAAAATTTACCTTTTTCATGCTTTGATATGATTCTGCATCCAACAAGAAAGACAAACTGAAAGACTTGCCCATGAAAGCTGCTTCCTGCAAACAGTCATATGTAGATTTGTTTCTCACCAGTTTGTATGAAAAAATGAGAAAAACGATTATTGACTGCATGACATGTAAACAGATCATAAAAATGACTCAATCTCAGCACATCACCACCACATGATCTGATCTGCCGTGCGTGTCCCCTGCAGGACGTCTTCATCAGTCTCTGCAGGACGTCTTCATCAGTCTCTGCAGACTCACAGTCCTCTGCAGCCAACCAGGCAGATTTTCGACTGTGCATGTGATTTGTTGAATCTTTTAACTCGGCTTGACGGAGCCAGCAGACACTTGTTCATCTTCCAGACGAGATTCATATTTAATTCAGTGGAGCGAGCCACAAAGGACCTTCTGTTATTTTGGTCTCATTATCCTCGGAGTAACATTTAGTGTGTTTAGTCATGAGGGTACTTTTTTATTAACAAGGGATATAAGATAAGAGAGAGAGAGGTCTGGAATGAGTGTGTATGATTTTAATATATTATTATTTAATATAATATTTACTACTGATGAGAATAACTAATCAAATAATAGCTGAAAATGTAAAATAATTCTCCATAACTCACTCTTCCATTATTTGTATCCCTGGCATCACTAGATAAAAAAGAAAAAACGGAAGAAATTAATACTAGTGATAAATCTAGGAATGTACCAGGGTTGTAAGTATAAATACATAGAAAAAGATATACCCAAGTAAAAGTAAAAGTACCACATTGGCTTTTCTTCTTGAATTATAAGGTAAGGGTCCAGGTATTAGTCACATTATGGAGACTTGTCTTCTTTATGGGGATGAAAAAACACGAACCCATGATGTAAATCTTTAAATTACAAGGTGAAGACATGTTTTAAGGTTAGGGTAAGGTTTAGGTTAATGTGAGGTTTAGGGTTTGGCAAGGAGTAACTGAGGTTAAAGTCAGTCTCAAGGAAATGAATGTAATGTCGACTGAAACCACAGAGGTATGTTGTGTGCGTGTGTGCGTATGGGTGTGTGCGTATGGGTGTGGGTTTGAATCTGTAAATGTTGTTCCTCTGCAGAGACTGAAAATGAGCTCACACTCACCTGAACCTGATCGAGAGCTTCCTCTTAATCCTCCATCTACACCGACTGTTAATAAAGCAGCTCAGAACAAAGCTCCTGCCTTTCTTTCCTTTTCCTCTGTCCTCCTCCCATCCTCCCCTCCTCCCATCCTCCCATCCTCCCATCCTCCACCTCACTGTTGCTCCTCTTTGATGAGGATTACTCTCCTCTGCCTTCATGTACTCATCAGCTGTGTTAACCTCACGCTCACCCACCCCAGGCTGCCAGCCCGTGTTAAACCTGCTTCCAGGGGAAAATCCATTAATTACTTTGGATTTAGAGGCTCCGTGTTCTGATTTGACAAGAGCTCATCCTATTCTGCAGAACTGACTCTGTGACCCGAAGAAAAGAAAAGAGCATTTAAATAGGAAACGTCTGATACTGTTCCTCAGACTGGTTTGAACGTTAGTGCAGAAGACAACTGCAGCAGAATCGTGATGCAGCAGCTCAGCAGAGGAGGTGTTGTGCATGTGGCTTTTTCACAAATGATCAATATAGAGGTGAAACCATAGACTAACAAAATAAAGATCTGTAAATGAGTGAATCCGAGTCAAACTGTGAATATGTCGAGAGCCAGATTTAATGGAGGATTTAAGAAAAAATGTGTTTGTGTTTTATTTCTGTTCTAAGTCTGTTCTTCGTTGAGAAAGATTATGAAACCAACAGTGGAATAAAAAAACAACAACTTCTGAACGTTTAAAATATGGGGATGTGGCTTTGGGCCGTCTCACGGTGATAATGGATGTGGCAGAGGAACAGTCTGTTAACGCGGAGGAGACGAGTGTCGACACCAGAACAAACTGATGTGTCTGACATGTCATTTCAACTCTGGTAGAAAACAGTCGGTTTGACTTATCTTCAGAACGCCACGAGACAATCCTGTCACATTTGGCTCCAATGGTCACAGGGACTCACCGATGAACTGATTAGATTTGGGTATCAGATTTTTGGCTTCTTGAACATAATATAGAGAAAGATATGCGTGTAGACTGTAACTGCACCGGTTGGCGGAGGCGTAGAACTGCAGGGTGGTTCCAGTTAAGTATTTATTCTAAACTGTAAATACCAGTGAAATAAGAGGTTATATTTTCATCATCATCATCATCATCGTTTGCCTGTTAGTCAGCAGGATTACACAAGAAATACTCAACCGATTTCCACAGAATTTGTTGTGAGAGTTAAGCTCTGGCAGATTTAGATCTGGGTGAATAATCGGGTGGATTCAGGAATTTGAGATTTATTTGATCATTTATTTTCTACTTGGACGCTGCCTTCTGGGTCTCGACTGTTCGTATCACCCTGGTCTTGCTGACCTGAACATTTAAACACACCGTGTGGTGTTGTGCTCCTGCAGGTGACCCAGCCGCCGCGGGCCGAGCAGCAGGGGCTGCTGCTGGGCGGCTTCGATGAGAAGGCCTACCTGGCGGCGAAGCAGCTGAAGCCGGGGGACGACCCGTACAGAGAGCATGCCTTCAACCTGCAGGAGAGCGACCGCCTGGGCAGCGAGCGAGCCATCAGAGACACCCGACACTACAGGTGAGCAGGGTTAGAGCCCCGGTCCCAGGCGCTTTCTGTCTGCTCCGATCTGCTCAAACAGATCAGGGACTAATCTTAAGCTTACGCTGCACATGGATGTGTGGAAAACAAACAGTGTCACTCTCTCACCGGTGGTTTCAGGGTCAATAGGATGTTTTTATTGCAGAGTCCAGATCCGACCTGTGCAGGTTTATCCCCCGAACACAGGAAGTTATAAAAAGACTTTGTTTGATCTTGAGATGCGGTGAGGCTTATATCTCTCTTTCAGCAAGTTCTCAACCTGTGACGATGAAAATATTATTTCTTCAAAATCTTTTAATAAAAAGTGTGTTTTAAAAGATTTAGGGTTTGTTTTTATGGGATGTGAATAAAGACACAGACTTAAACGCTGACTATGAAAATATATGATGTTCCTGCATGTCATTTGTTTTGTGAATTGTCAGACTTTTAAAATATATTATAATTATATAATCTTATATAAATATAGAATAAAAGCTAAAGGAACTATAGGTAAAAATGTCAAATATTTGCAGTTTCTAAATGACCAGTTATAATAATAATAATAATAATAATAATAATATAATAATAATAATAAACTTTACTTATATAGCAGTTTAAATAAAACTGTTTCACAAAGTGCTACGCAGACACAAAAACAATTTCAAAAAGCAATTTCAAATCTAAACAAGTTAATGCAGGAGACAATGGATGAAATAAAGCAATAAAACAAATGTCGGGTTAATAAGAATAAAATAAACCCATGAAATGCAGATTTGATGCATTTGGTTTTGTTGCACTTAATAATGAACCAAGTATCTTTGGGAAACAGACATTCTTTACTCAGAGTTTATTCAAGTGATGGAACAAAAATAATCTGAAGATCAACTATAATTAGCTGTCGCCATAGTTTCTCCTGAAGCTCTATTCTTGGGTGGCAGGTTTGCTGTTGCTCCTGTTTTTTTTACTGTTAACAGCTGCACTGAGAAATAAAATAACAGGAGCAGACACACGAGTGAGTCATAAACAGGAGGGAGAGTAAGTGAGGAACGAGGTAAAAGCTCCATTAAAGCAGCGAGGAACAGTTAAAAAGAGGATTACACAGGAGCTGTGTTTACTTTTGAGCCCAATTAATACTGAGGGTTCGACCCACTGAGCAGACACGTGGAAACACAACACGAGAGATGGAGAAACCACCGTTTATATAAACAGGCATATATAAATCCCTAATGTGAGACGCTTGACTGGATGATTGACTCGCCAACTATTTATCATTTTTCAGTGAACAAACAGTGAATTAATTGCACGGTAACAGTTTCGGTGGTTTTGTGTTTTTTCCTCCTCATGTCTTCACACCACCGGTTTAAAGCGCCTTCGGCTTGAGGTGCAGATTAAAAGCACAGGGTCAGAAATCTGTGCAACTGTCGCCTGGCAACCACATATTTCCATCTCATTACAGCAACAATGCTGAGGCGACTCCGGAGGGCAACGCTGCCCAAAACCCACTAAGTGTGTGTGTGTGTGTGTGAGTGTGTGTGTGAGTGTGTGTGTGCGTGTGTGTGCGTGTGTGTGTGTGCAGGATATTTCTGTCTAACTTGCTGTGATTTCCTCGGAGGAAGACGTCAGACCCGCTCACACATTGTCGTGTATTTGTGTCTCTGCAGGTGCGCGTCTCTGAATTACGACGCCGACCTCCCCTCCACCAGCATCATCATCACTTTCCACAATGAGGCTCGCTCCACTCTCCTCCGCACCATCAAAAGGTAACGAGGTCGCACACTGAACGGCCTGGTCACACCGGAGAGCGGTGACTCGTGACTGATCTTCATCTCTCCTCCTCTGCCTCTAGTGTCCTGATGAGGAGTCTCGCGTCTCTGATCCAGGAAATAATCCTGATAGACGACTTCAGCTCTGACCGTAAGTCACTGTGGGTTTTACTGCTGGTGAAAACAAAGGTGGGGTTTTAATTGATTTGAATGATCTGCCAATGAGGTCATGCTTTTTTTTGTTTTGACATTTCACCAAAGCTTCCGAGCAGCATTTCAACAAAACCTGGGTGTGGGAAGGGAAGGTTGCCAGCACTTTCAGGAAACTGATGGCACTGAGAGTGTTTGGGCTGTGATGCAGAAGCAGGAAGCAGATCATGAGTTCAAGTTTTAAACATGAATGAATTATTTGTCTAACTGACCCGGACATTAATAAAGCGAGGAGCTGATGGGTGGGTCGTGTTTTGATGTAACCGACCGGCGCTGTGGAATTACAGGAAAACCACATTTTAGTAATTATTCCGCTTTGTCAGCGAGAACTACATGAGCTCAGGCTTGTTACTGTCTGTAATTACCACCACATGCATCTTCTGTCTGCAGAGATGACCTACATTCACTGTGCGCTCTCACACACACACACTAACGCACACACACACACACACGCTGACCACACACACACACATGTAGACACACTCGGAGGTGTTAAAGCTGCCAGACATCTACACAGTGGCGTCTCAGCGGCGGCAGCAGCTCCATTAACTCCCAGATGCTTCGTTAATTGCCCGTTTACCTGCACCAGCGATGAACCAGCAGCAATGACAGGGTTGGATTATTCTGTCCCTGCCAAAGTGCCAGTGAGCAAGACTTTCAGCCTCCTGTCTGCATTGGTGTGCAGCTTTCTGAATTAATTGTCATGTGTAGCTGTTTGAAACACGTTTTGCTTGTTCCAGTCTGTGGCTCGTAGACTGTTATGGACTTTTTCAAAGACTTTTGATCACCTTCGCCAAAGAGGTTATGTTTTCACCCCTGTTTTTCTGTTTTTTAAGAACGATTATGCAAAAACTACAACACCGATTATCACAAAACGTGTTGGAAGGATGTGGTTTGGGTCAGAGAGGAACCCGTTAAAATTTTGGTCCAGATCCAAATCAGGGGGTAGATCAAAGAATTTAAAAAATATATATATTTGCAGATATTTATCTTGATTAAAAAATCAGGGATATTTAGGGGACTTATTTAAATCTCCTTGTTGTTGGACTTTGGTTCTGTCCATATTTGGATTTAACAATTTGTTTCCACTTTGAGTTTGTAATTTCTTCTTTTACTTTGTCTGTCTCAGGCTTTTTATTTCGCTCTTATTGTCATAGCCTTGATTTCCTCTTTCCTCGTGTCTGTATTTTCATAATATTCCTGTAGAACCAGACAGACCGGGTTCACCGCCAACGATGTCACACCCAACAACACAGATATCTCTCAGCGTCGTGTCACATCATAAACAGATGGGAAGTGCCCAGTGCGCAGGTGAAGCAGACGGATAGAGGAGGTGGGCGGGGCCGCTGGTCGGCAGCAGCAGGAAGGATTGTCCTCTCCGGGTTTAATCCTGTTAACGCTCGCCCGGAGGAAAGTGTCCTCAGTCAAGGACAGTGATCTTTACTGTGAGTCCAGTCAACAGCATGTGACAGAGGAGAGTCCACTGCAGTAAACACTATGCACTGACGGTACCAGTGCACTGTTAGGGTTCAATTCAATTACGGAACTTAATTTGTTCGCAGGAACTAAAACAAGACTTGATTTAATTATATATTGGATAAATTTAGAATCTTTCAGTTTTTATTTCTGCTCGTTGTTGAGTTGTTGATTTGCAGTTTTTCAGTTTTCACCAGCTGGGAGTCGCTCATCTAGTTTCACTGTGCAGTGCATCATGGGACAAAACATCCCATCGACGAAATACTCGACTGTTTGTATGTAGTTTAGCATTTTTATTACATCTCGACATTTTGTCCTGTGTAATTTATATCCAAAACATGCAGTGCAGTTAAATGAAGTGTGTGAATGATGCAAGGACTCACATGTGCTTATGGACACACACACGCACACACACGTACACACACACAACACACACAATCTGCCTGGAAGTCCGCAACATCTGTTCATTGATGATTTTATGCTCTTCCTCCCTGAGTGGATAAAGCCCCCTCTCCTCTTCACTAAACACACACACACACACACACACACACACACACACACACACACACACACACACACACACACACACACACACACACACACACACACACACCTAACCACAGTTACTTCATGCCTAACCTTAACCTAACCCTAGACTTAAAACAGGCCTTAAAATGGAATGATATATGTTATTTCCGTCCCCATAAGGAAGACAAGTCCCCATAATGTGCCTGTGTGAATAGATGTAGGTCCCTACAACATGTTTAATATCTGCACACACACACTCACACTTTGAGCTGTACATGCAAACAGAAGCCGTGTGTACACACAGTAGATTGACTCCAACAGGAGTCCAGCTTGTCCTGTCTCTCTGCGGCTGTATGAGAAGAGGATCTGCTCGATTTACCTTCAACCCCTGAGCAGGATCACACTCGCTGTCTGCTGCTGGTGCTAATCCTCTCCACACTGGGCGTGTGCGTGTGTACCTGCTTGTTCGCTCTGTTTGTGACGATGTCCGACTGTGTGCATCAACAAAAGGTCTGTGCCAGATAACGCTCGTGTAGAGGAGAGGGAGCAGATGACGGGAACGAGCCGCTCGCTGCATTTGTTTATGGAAAAGTGATTTAGAATGAAATTATCCGGTGAAATGAAACTCTTTTGTTTGGACGCTCTTTTTTGGTGTTTATGTGATTATTTGCAGGATGGGATGGAGCACAGATGGTTGTTTGAATGTGATGAGTGCTCAGGTCACATGGCGCCGTGGCCTTTGCAGAGGGTGTGTCTGTATAACTTGTCTGTATAACTTTGTACTTGTGTGTTGAAGTGCTGGACATCTATGAAGTGTGTGGGGGGGGGGGTGCTGCTGTGTGAGTGTGAGACGAGCTGACGTGGATGAGATGTTATTCTCTGTGTGTGTCCTGCTTCCACATCCCATCATCTCCTCTTGTCTCCTCCTCCAGCTGAGGACTGCCAGCTGCTCGCTCAGATCCCCAAAGTGCACTGCCTGAGGAACGGCAGGAGAGAGGGTGAGTGGAGGGACGGGGGACCATTAGTCTAATGGAAAGTCTCGGCTTACAGGTGCTGTATGTTTTAAACCAGTCCGAAATAAAGGAATTCTGTCACAGTATCACAAGGAAAGGAAAGAGAAAATTTAGTTTAACCTGGTTTACACAAGGCAAAGAAATGCATCAGCAATATATTTAAAAACAACAAAATTAGACTGAAAATAGACTGAAACTATTCACAATTCTATCAACTAAACAAATAAACACATAATTGTTTGATTGACCGAAGAAAAAAAAGAAAATATAGCTGGTTACCTCTTCCTTTGTTTAGTTCCTTTGTCAGATGACCTCATGTTAAAAGAAGGGGCCGGGACCAAAACGTTTTCTGGGAGGTTGTTAAAATGTTTTAATGATTCCAGGGCTGCTTCTTGTGCTATTTTAAAAAGGTACAATTATTTTCATCAAACCGTTTCATCAGGTTTGTCACTGACTTTGGAACAAATCCCCTCAGATTGTTTGATTAGGTGTAGATGCGGCAGAAAAACAAAAATCAAGTAAACAGACGTTTAGCCTCCTCCTCTCATCTCTGTGTTGAATGCAAATGACTTTGTCGCTGCTCTTTCCCTTTCGCCGTCGCTCTCGTGTTTGTAGCAGCGGCTTCAGAAACTCCTCTTTAAAATAGATTCCGGCTCCACATCAACACTTTTTCCCTTTCTCCCTTTTTCACCGAGCAATTGAAAGTGGTTGCTGGGGGCACGGAGCGAGACCCAATCTGGTGTCTGCCTCAGAAGAATCCAATTAACTGGTTTCATTTCTAAAGGCTGTTTGTTCTGTGGACGCTTTGCCAGCCGAAGCCCAACGTAAATACCCCAGAAACACAGACGACTCCCTCTCAACAAATAAATAACTTTAATGAGATTCTGTAGGTTTTCAAGTTGTTCAGGACTAAAACTGTGGAGTGTATTCTCCTTCCTGCAGGGAAACAATGTGACCGGTGATGACCTTTAAACAACAGAAAAGCATCATTTGTAAATATGATGTCAAGTCTCTCGAAATGATATTTTTATAGTTTCCTTCTGTTCGGTGCTGAAACCAGCAGAAAAGGCCGAGAAGCCCAGTTTTCTGTCAACAGTTGCCTCAGTTCAGCAGAATTCAACGCAGCCGTCTCGGAAAAACTTCACTCTGATAATCATTCTGTGCACCGATGAAGGCAACGAGTACACAACAGAAAACCGCAGTAATCTCCTCAGCAAGGGGCCTGATCATGTAGAGCAATTCAATCTGCAGTTAGATTCTGATTCTGATGGACAGGAAGTGTAAAGAAATCTGTGCTGCATGAGCTCTTTTGGAGGATTTGGTCAAAAGCTCAGCAGCAGCACTTTGCACCACTTATCGATGTTTTGCTAGTGGAGACTTGGTGAAAGTAAAGAGCGTCGGGTGGTAATCTTATTAGACTTTACAGAGCCACAGAGTCAGAATCAGGGGTTTGTTGCCAAGTATAAATACGTATAAATATAAAAATGAATAAGCACTAGGAAAAAAAGATGAAAGTAAGAAATGTACAATTTGACATTTCTGCACCCGGGAAGTTCAATCTCAATCATTTATCTCTTACTATTATAAAAACTAAATTAAGAGTCCTAAGCTGTGTCAGACATGAACGCAGCAGGAGATCAGACGAGTTCACAACTTCAAAATGCAACTTTCAGACGAGGGGTGGACGTCAGTTGAAGCAAATACTTTTACAACGTCTGCAAAGCCATTAAATAATCATCATTCATCACATTAAGCTGAGTAAAGTCGAGCTCCTCCAGAGCTGAGGAGTGTGACTCTGATCTCTCATGTGACCCAGGATGTGCTTTGGTTCCATAACAGCGATTCAGTGTTAAATCCGATCTCATGCTGACGTTCAGCTCCACATTTCACTGTCCCTTGTCCTGCGACTCCCTCAGGTCTGATCCGATCACGTGTGCGAGGAGCCAACACGGCCTCGGCCTCCATCCTGACCTTCCTGGACAGCCACTGCGAGGTCAACGCCGACTGGCTGCAGCCGATGATCCAGAGAGTCAAGGAGGTACACCCATCATTCACACTCTCCAATTAGACACTCGATACACTGCAGACACACACACACACACACACACACGTATCACACACATTATTTTGGAGGTGAAACACTCAAGTTTTTGTGATGTAACGCTTCAGGGGATTTTGCTCCGTCCCTGGGAGGATTTTATTGGCTGTGATGTAACATGTTGGCCTTCACACTGTTGATTCAACACTCTGGTGAGATTTACCTCGCTGTAGACCTGATGTCACACACCGCGCTGCTACCGCTGGAAAATGAAAGGTGATGTTTCCCAGCCGAGGTGTTTTCCACTTGACTCTGGAGCTTTGTACCGGATTAGTCTGGTTTGTGTTGAAGTCACTTCTCGCTTCAGGCGGCACGTTGGGTCTCTCTTCTGGTTTTTAATGCACTGGGAAGATTCTGTCCGTCCACCACATCCTACAAATTAAATCATGCAGACCACCGAGGACGAGAACATGATATCCAATCATGAGGGTTTCACAACTCAAAATCCTGAACAGGAGGAGATGCAGAAACAACCACTCTTCATTATCAGGGGGGGGGGGGGATTTCTGCTCTGGTCGATTTTGATTTCTTATTTTCATGTGAACCTTCATTTGGGCTTCAGGCTCACAGGGACACAGGAAACTGGGGCAAACAGGAATTCTCACTAATAAAAACAATTTTCAAGGTAAAAGCAACACAGCATCATGTGAAAAGCAGAAATAACAAAAAGAAGAGGTCTCTGCAAGGAGAGGCTCAACATTCCTATTAAATTCTAGGAATTCATTTCAAGCATTAAAAAGTGAGCAGTGTCTTTGCTGCAGTTTATTCAGAAACAACCCAAACTCGTTGAACGACACTGCACCTCAGTGTTTCGTTCAGATTCTGCACAGTGCGATTGTTTTGCACATTGTGTTTCCCGACACTCGTCCTTGTGGCTCTGGGCAGCTCTGACTCATGCAGCTTGCGTTACAGTGTGTCAGTGTGTGTTAGTGTGTGTTACTGTGTGTTACAGTGTGTTAGTGTGAGAGTGCAGTGATGATTCTGCAGCTCCTCGGCTCGGCCACCCCTGGTCCTGGACTCATTCATCTTCCTGACACCGCAGCCCCGTCTTCGTAAAGGGTTTAGAGAGCAGGATGAGGAGTCACTAGTTCATGCACAGTGTGTGAAATACTGTAAAATCTTCATCTTTAAACTTATGCATGTATAATACATTCTTTTATTAATTACTGGTGGAGGAGTACAATATTTCCCCCTGAAATGAAGTGAGGTTTGTCTGAATGCCAGAGTTGTCTCGAGCAGTTTTCAGACAGAGTTTGTCTTTCAGCCGCAGATTATCTGGGTCAGACGTGTTCATGGCAACAGGAAAATGTCTGTAACAACCAGGTGAAGGGAAAATGTCCGGAGGTCTGAGAGCAGCTTTTTATCTGGCACCACTGCCACCACTGAGGCAGTGACTGGAGACGTTATGTAGATTTTAAAGGGAACCTCGTTGTTGGGCATAACTCAAGATTTCATGCACTGACAAAACTGTACCCAAACGTCTGCTGGGATGAAATGAGCGAGCGATGACATTTTATATCACAGGAACAGAAAGGGAGATTGTGACCAAACATTCGATTCAATCAAACGTGTTGATTTAATTCAATATCCCTCAAGATGAAATGCGTTTATCTACAGAAAATGCTTCTGCCATGTTTCTGTTGAGAAATCTCGTGTAATCTGTACCACACACTGTCTCCACATGTGTGTAATAAGCACTCACAGTTGAGAACATGATGTAAGTCAGAGGTCTGGATCTTGACCTTTAGCTCCAGCTGGACACTGTCTCCTCTCTTACTCAGACACTGATGTGACATTACTGCGCGATGAAGCAAACTGAGACCTCCGTGAAATCCACAGCGCACAGAACACATTTCCAATTATGTGATTATTGTAAAAATTCGAATCTACAGATTTCATTTTTCCTCTGTTCTGTTCTAAGAATTCCTCTTCGCCTGTAAATCGCTGCTCGTCTCGGCCCATTCGTTGAGTTTCTGCTGCAGACAATAGCTCTTAAATTCCTTTCAATGCGACAGTAAATTCATCCGACTGTAAGAGACAGAATCTCACAGTGCGATAAGTTCAGACGCAGAAAGACAGAAGAAAGGGGGGGGGTATTGAGAGATCATTAGTCACATCCATTTTGGACGCGCGGCCTCTTCATGCATTTCCAAATCACAGAGGCTCATTAAAAGCCCAATAAACTGTCTCTTGCTCAAAGCAGTCGAGAGCATCACTTTTAAAAATTGCTCTCTGGCAGGATGGCATTTCACACTTGACCCCTCACCCCCACCCACCACCACCACCACCACACACACACACACACACACACACACACACACACACACACACACACACACACACACACACACTCCGAGCGCAGAGAACACAAAGTTCAGGACGGGTTCAGATTCTGAGTAGGAATTCAGAGAGGGACTGCTCTAATTGGAAACAGTCGTTTTAGAGTGTCCCGATGCTAAGCTGTTCCCACTACACACACACACACACACACACACACACACACACACACACACACACACACACACACACACACACACACACACACACACACACACACACAGATGCCTTATGGGCAAACAGCAGTGTTGGCACAGCCAGACGTCCACAGACAGATGCAGGCAACACTCACACACAAACTCTCCCAGATCAATAGTTCTCTTCTGTGCTGTGTTTACTGTTGTGCTGGTGTTACTTCTGCAGCAGGAGGTAATTTAACAGGTCACAGTTCATCTCTCATTCATTTACGTCCATTACGAACTGGGGGAAGAATGAGGGAATCTGGCCCACTCACGTCCTCCGAGCTCTTTGTGTTCTGCACAGTGGGACCATGAGATGTTGGTAATGTCTCCACGATGTGCTTGTGCACTCAATTTAATGCATTTAATGTTTACTCTGGTTCTTTCTATGAAGTATTTTGCACTGTTCCGGTTTGCACTACTCACAGTCTACCCACCCTGCGCCTTTCGATTGTGTACTGGGTTGTGTTCTTATGTGTGTTTATATGTTTTGTCTATTTATATGTTTACACCTGGGATTAGAGAGAAACAGCATTTCCATCCCGTCTATGTCCTGAACATAATAATATAAAACATGAATTGTGTTAAGCTTGTTTAGTTTGGTTTATTCCACATAAATACACAATAGAAATGCTGTATATGAAAACCACACCCAAATACAACAGAAGAAATAAAATACAAACCATACAAAATCTTCAATACAGGTTTTATAAATATATAATATATGTATTATACATGTTACTGTCAAAGAAAAATAGGATGAATGAATAACAGAATCTAATCAAATACAGACTTTAACTTTAATGAGTTCCGTCATGACTGATCAATTGAAAATAACATATAAATACCAATAAGAGTGTGACTGTAAAATGTTTAATCGTGTTCAGCCTCTTGATGATAAAGTGTCCGTCCCTCTCCTCCTCTCGTGCAGGACCATACGCGAGTGGTCAGCCCCATCATCGACGTCATCAGCCTGGATAACTTCGCCTACTTGGCGGCCTCAGCGGACCTGAGAGGAGGTCAGGGCACAAAACACGAACCGTGCACAGTAACAGCCGATAACACGCAGCTGCAGGAAAACCCCCCGTTTCAAAAATCCATTGCTGCATGACATCATAATCCTCAAAGGATCAACTCAGAAGCCATGAGGCAAATTCCAAAGAAGCAGAGTCAAGTCGCTCTGGGTGTGAAGTTTGTGAAGATAGAAAGTTTAGAGTCACTGGGTTCATTTACAAAGTGAAATCATTAAATTGATGTTTTGTTTCATGCTGTGTTTGTTCTCTCAGGGTTCGACTGGAGTCTCCATTTCAAATGGGAGCAGATTCCCATCGAGCAGAAAATGGCCAGAAGTGACCCCACACAGGCAATCAGGTCCGTCTCTTCCTCTCGTTACCGCTCCTCTTCCTCTCCCTCTTCCTCTCACGTCTCTCGCTCCTCTTCCTCTCGTTACGCTCCTCTTCCTCTCGTTACCGCTCCTCTTCCTCTCGTTACCGCTCCTCTTCCTCTCGTTACCGCTCCTCTTCCTCTCGTTACTGCTCCTCTTCCTCTCGTTACCGCTCCTCTTCCTCTCGTTACCGCTCCTCTTCCTCTCGTTACTGCTCCTCTTCCTCTCGTTACCTCTGATTTCACCCCAGTGCTTTTGTTTGTTTGTTTGTAAGCGAGATTACAGAGAAACTAGAAACTTGATGGAAATGTGTGGATCCAGTTTACTTTTTTTCCCACTTTCTTTTAAATTCTGAGATCGTTTTTTCAACATTTTCATTGATTTTCTCAGAGATCCATGAATTAATCTCTGGGAAATTGGTTCTTTCTTGTCCCTCCTTTCTAATTTATTAATTTTTTTATTGACAAACAAACAAACAAATGGACCGGGGGGGGGTAAAAACAGAGGGGATACTAACTCTGATTTGTAGTTTTTCCTCTGGAATGATATGAGGAGCTCACCTGCAGAGTTAGAAAGCTGAGAAATCGTCAGGCTTGTGAAAACTGAAATGACTCCTTCGCTCTCTGCAGGACGCCCGTCATCGCTGGGGGGATCTTCGTCATGGACAAGAGCTGGTTCAACCACCTGGGCCAGTACGACACCCACATGGACATCTGGGGGGGGGAGAACTTTGGTGAGCTCACGGATGATACTGAACGTTTACCTCAATCAGAATAATCACTTTTTATTCAAATGACGTCCCTCTCAGAACACACAAAGCTGCCCTGCTGCCAGAGCTCAGACATAAAGTTTAACATTTGACTCTGTCTAATAAAGATAAGTGGATCCGATAAGTTAAGTTTCATTCACAGTTTATACTTTTCTAGGAGTTTTACGCTAAATTCTTATTATGTGAACTTCCTTGAAGGTGCCTATAAGAAGGGAAGGAGATTAGACATTTACTTTACAAAATAAAACCATATTGAATTGGGATATTCAACCAAATTTATATATGTGGTTGTCTCTAAAATTAAATGTCTCATATTTGACGTGTTTTATTGAATATTTTGTTTTCATAAGATGTGGTGAAACTCTGGTAAATGCAAGTGTTGCTCAGCTGTCGGTGCTGAAAGAGCCAAACAGAAAATCTAATTCTGTCTAAAAATGCTTCATGATTTCAGGTAGAATAATGTTATTATCCTCTGGGAAGGATTGTGCAACGATACTCTGTTGCCCTGACAACGGTTGTGCTGCGTTTACTCGACAATTTTTCGGTTTTGTAGTCGTCTGCTGGCTCGGTTACAGAATGACAGCTCGTATTTGTGTTGTTAATAAAGTTAAAAGAACAAATAAAACGTTGGATGTTGTGCTCAGACGTGGCAGAAGGTGTCGGCTGTGGAGTCCTGACACAGTTCCTGAATATGGGCTGTTAGCATTTCTCTGTGGATTGAGTGTTTTGATACTTTAACTGTATTTATTTTACACTTAGACCTTTGAAGCACATTTATTTAAACAGGAAAACCCAATGAGGGATAATGGATTTGACCTGGATTCCCCCTGGTAGTTTGCGTAATGAGAGAATAATGACTTCTTCAGTTTGGACTAATTTAGAGTCTGTTTGTGAGGCTTTGGAACAAAATAGTGTTTATTCAGAAATGAAAGGTGCTTGTGTTTATTTGTCTTGTTGACGTCGGTGTCTATTTAAAAAGCTGTTTCCACCGACGAGAGCAGATGAGGAGACTGCAGATGCTTCAGGATTCTGCAGAGCTCCATCAGCCTGGGCTGCAAAATAACAAGTGCGTCCTTGGGATTTACAAAGCTGCAGGGACTTCACTTATCCACGACAGCAGCTTTTGTGCTATTGATTTATGGATTATAGTCGATCTGAGGCACGAAAAATAGCAGCTGAAAATGTTCAGGCAGATTCTGGGATTGGTACAAATCAAACCGTGTAATTCAGAGTTGCACAGACAGACAGACTGAGACCACTTCCGATGACCACACGTCTGTATTCTCTGCCTCATCCTCCACGTCTGTCCTCCTGCAGAACTTTCCTTCCGGGTGTGGATGTGCGGAGGAAGTCTGGAGATCCTTCCCTGCAGCCGCGTGGGTCACGTGTTCAGGAAGCGACACCCGTACGACTTCCCAGACGGCAACGCTCTCACCTACATCAAGTGAGCGAACCTGACATCATGTCTGCCGCACGGCGTGATTACACCATCTGACAGTTCACCACCTGCAAAGACACTTAATCTGTCTGTCAGCGTTAAAATGTTCAAATCAGCTCAGCTCAGCAGGAAGTTCAGGGCAAATTTCACACTTTGTCATTTCATGTAATATAACGTGAAAACAATAAATCACTCAAACCTGAAAGAGAGCAGAGTTTAACAAGCTCCTGGAAACAGACCTGTAGTGGACCATGAAACATTTATAGTAAATTAATATGATAGATAGATAGATAGATAGATAGATAGATAGATAGATAGATAGAGATAGACAGACAGACAGACAGACAGACAGACAGACAGACAGACAGCTGGACAGACAGACAGACAGATAGACAGACAGACAGATAGATAGATAGATAGATAGATAGATAGATAGATAGATAGATAGATTGTTGGGAACCACTGAATTAAATGTTTATTTCTTTTAATTTCACCACCTCCTGGACACAGATTTACCTCCAATAAACATAAATCCAGCTGAAAATCTGGATGTAGTCTTGTATAAATATCTCGTCTGGAAGATTCTTCCACTGTCAGATTATTTTCACAAGTTTCTCTGTTGTGAAAGAATCCAAACTATCTCGTCTTCACTTGCAGAAACACCCTCGAATTTAAGGAGGGCTCCTGATGGAGATGTTTTTATTGCCGTGTGCGACGCTGTCATTGGAGTTGGCTGCAGGAATGCCAGCAGCACTGTCATTACCACGTCTGAGCAGATGTGTGTGTGTGTGTGTGTGCAGGAACACCCGGCGGGCTGCGGAGGTGTGGATGGACGAGTATAAACAGTACTACTACTCTGCCAGGCCGTCGGCACAGGGCAAGGCCTTTGGGAGGTTTGTCTAATATACACTCATCCTCTTCTCTCTCAGTATCGTGGAGAACGCAGCTCGGTGCAGGTTGCACACGAACTTAGACCTTCACTGATTATGTCTCTTGTGTCTCCTCAGTATTTTATTGCTTGTCCCTGACACTGTAATTTGCACATTGTTTCAGTCAGGAAATAATAAATAATAGAGATATACGTGGTTTTCTCTATGTGTTCGCGTCATGGCTCCCTTTCATGTTGTCTGTCTGGATGTTGATCTTTGTATCTCTTCATCCTACGCTTGGTTCTCGCAGCATTACCGACCGCTTGACGCTGCGGCGGAAGCTGAACTGCAAACCTTTCCGCTGGTACATGGAGAACGTCTACCCCGAGCTGAGGTACGCTTCCCTCAGGACGTGTGTTCAGACAAATAACCGGCATGATATCTGAGTTTGATTAATGCTCTGTGTCTGATGTGATTGTTTAGAGTTTTGAAGCCCAAAAGGAAGAAAGTGAAAAAAGGGTTAGACAAACTTTTTTCAAAATTTTGCTTTATTTCTTTCTTCTCCATAAACTATGATTCTACCAATAAACAGGGGAACTTTCCCTCTTCAGTGGATGAATGTCAAACACTTTCAGGAGAAAGAACAATGAGCAGAACTTATATTTGAATGTAGGGGCTGTAAATGTGCAGGTTTACATTGGACTCTATGTGACATGTGGCCTTGATGAAATGTTTGATATTCATCACCTGCTCTTTCTCATGCAACTGCAAAGACAACCGTAATTTTCTTGCAAACTCCATAACTAACCCCAAAAAATGACATTTTTTACAACAATCAACCGCAACACAACTGTTTTTGTTAATAGTTTGTTCACATGTGTTGCTTTTGATTTTTTTTGGCGGCTGAAACGAAGTGGAAATAATTTTCAACCATCACTTCACCTCAAAAGAAAGAGATTTACGGGGGGAAAGGCCCAATCATAAATAGAGTTTGAGTTTCTTCTGTTTCCTCCAGCACAAAATAAACTCACACCCTAAATCCATCTGTTATTAGTTAGTTGAATCTCCCACCTCTCGATCTATGGCTCCTGTCCAAATATCTGTGGTCTCTCAGCTCTGATTGTATATTTTTACAAGTACGTGATGTAGCAATGCAGATTATTCAGTGATGTGACTCAAGTCTAAAAGATCGTTGTGTGTTGTATTGGGACCTTTGGTTGACCCCCCCCCTCTCTGTAAACCGCTCCCTCAGGGTCCCTGAGCAGGAGGCGGTGTCCAGTTTGCTGAAACAAGGCGGTTTGTGTCTGGAGACCCGTGGGAGCGACGTCCTGAGCCTGGCAGAGTGCAGGGGCCTCGGAGGCAACAGGCCACAGTCACAGGTCAGGTCCCTCAGGAGACGCAGACTGTGGGTCGCACACTTCAAATCTGAGTCACGGCTGTGAAATAAATGTGCAGGAATTTAGACCTGATCTTAGATATCAGTCCCCCTAAATATACGTGAACCAAGATCAAGATCCATGAAGTAATCTCTGAGAAATTTACAGAAATGTGGGAAAACACCTTATCTTGCAATGTTCAAGACATTTTTTTAAAGATCTTGCGTCCGCACCCTGATGTGGATCTGCACCAAACTTTTCTGGGTTCTTCCCTGATCCGTACTGCCTCCTTCCCCCAAGTTTCATGGAAATCTGTCAAGTAGTTTTTACGTAATCCCGCAAACTCACAAACAAACACAATTAATGCACCAGCATAAGTATATAGAGAACATCGCATGGAGCTTTGCATAAGCGTGAAAATTAATGACTTACATATGTCATGTGTTTGTATGACTCATTTCTTTAAGTCTTCATTGTGTAATGTGTTATTCTTTTGGTAAATATAACATTTTTTATCAATCCCAGCTTCCTTCAGTTTTCTTATTCTGTTGCCAAAATGAGAAACAACTATATATATTTCTTCTGTTGCTGGGAAACAGGCGAACACATGTTGTGAATCATCTCACGAGGAGCAACATCCTGACCCCTCGTTTAAGTTTAGTCACATTAGTCAACGTTAATCACTGTTACGATTTGACCGTTATATTAATACCGACGCACTCTCCAGCTCTTTATCTCAGTTTGACAGAGACAAAGTGGTTTTTGATTGATAGCTGTAGAGAAATGTGCCAAACGCTTAAATGTCCCATGGGGCGGCACGGTGGTGCAGTGGTTCCCTGTTCGGATCCCACACCTTTCTGTGGGGAGTTTGAATGATCTCCCAGTGTCTGTGTTGGTTTTCTCTGCAGCTCTCTAACTTCCTCCCACGGTCCAAACACATGCAGATTGGGGTTCAGTTTATCAGTGACTCTCAATGGACCATATGTGTGAATGTGAGAGTGATTGGTTGTTTATACGTGTCGGCCCGGTCCAGGTTGTACCCCCTCTGAAAAAAAACCCCAAGCAGTATAGATAATAGATCATTTATTGTATAACCTGTAATATATGAGACCATTGTTCAAACAAACACTGACAATTTCAATTTAGTTTTAAAAAATCACAAATGTCAGATGTACTATTTGTGCGTTTTTAAAGAATGCATGAAACTAAAAGATCACATGAACTCTCATATATACTGTGTTTCTACTCTGTTTTTCACTGTCTCCCTCAGTTTGAAAAGTGCCCTTCTGAATAAAATATATTTATAAATGTTCTTATGTGTCCTCGGACTGTTCATCGAGATGATAGTGGTCATTGTTCTCTCGTGTTTTTGCAGAGATGGGAGCTAATCGAGCCGCTGATCCGACAGCAGGACCTCTGCTTGGCCATTTCAGCCTTCCCCACAGGGTCAAAGGTCAAGATGGAGCCCTGCAATGCAAAAGAGCCCAGACAGGTAAGAAGAAAGCCACGTTGGTCTTTTCAAAAATATCTTTCATTTCACTTTCCGTGCACTTTTGAAAGATTGCTTCTTCCACAAAAGGTTCAAAAATATATAAAAAGCAAAGTGTTGTTTAATCTCTTATGAGAAGAAGAACTAAAGGTTAATGTCAGACGGTGTTCAGGCTTAAATCTTCCTCTGTCAGTCATGTTCAGCAGGTCTTAGCTTTTTCCAACTAGTTGTTTCATTTTGGAATCGAGGGAGTTTATTCGTCCTTGATGTGCCGCTCGCGATGTTGAAGTGAGAAATCAAAGATGTGGAGCTCGGAGACAGACGCCAGGAGGCTGAGTGGCCTCCCTGATGCTGCAGGAAAGAGGAGACGCTGTCGAACAAGCGCTCCCATATCTTCCTAACCCCGCCCCTCCTCATGTCCCATGTGAACCCGTATCGGCCGCCTGCTTGATTCATGACATTGAGGAGCGAGCTGATAACTGGAACCATGTGTATCAGTGTGTGTGGGACTCCTGCCAGCCCGTCCTCTCATCCCTCTGCTGGCCCAGTGCAATCCTCTGAGAGCGCGTTGGGAGCCGGCCAATTAACGAGCAATCAGTTTTAGCAGTGGGAGACGTTTGGCCTCTTTGTTCAGACGTTTAATCCCCTTGAAAGGAAAAAAAGTTATTTGTGTTTTGGACTTTGCTCTCTCAGTGAAAGAGTAGAGAAGGGTTTAACTCTTTCAGAAACAAAAGAGTACAAAATGTGAATATATACACGTTCCAGTTTCCCCTGAACACAGAAAAAACGTCTTGAACAATTCAACAACTTTACTTAACTTTTTGTTAATAATTTTTTCGTTTATTCTTAAAAGAACTCCATTAGTTTGGGTTTTACTGACAATAATTTTGTCCAAACCTGGTCTAAATGTTTTTTAGAAGCTTGACCAACAAGAATAAACATAATGAAATATCTGGAGATTCAATACGAAATATCATCTATCTTTCAAGACAGAAAACTATTTAAAGCTTTATTAAAAACACGCTGGTGTCTCGTTCATAAAAACTTATATCAACTGTTTAATTTTCACTCTTAACATTTAATTTCTCTCTCTCACACACACACAGACCCACTCTCCCTCCTCCAAGACTTTAAGGTTAACCCCCATTTCATCTTCGATTTTCATAATGGTATCCATTAATAGCTTAATAGGAAGGGTTTCCTGATCATAGCTGTATTAAAACCTTCTGGAAAGTAAAGTTTTTTCCTGAAAGAACTCAGTTAGTTTAAGTTTCACTGGCAGGATTTTTTCCGATCCTGATCTAAAAGTGGTTTTAGAAGCTCGACCAACAAGAATAAACCCAATGAAATACCTGCAAATGAAATATTTTGAACTTTGGCTTGAGATATCTGTCAAACTCTCTCCAAATGTTTCATATTGACAGTTTTATTTCAAACATGTTGTTGTCTTCCATCAGCTCAGTTTCCCTCTGACATTTCCCTCCCTCCTTCTCTTTGTTCCACACACAAGCACAGATACACCACACACACACACATGCAGCAGTACGTTTACAGTATGTGACACACACACACACATACGCTGCCACACTCTTAGTCCTGCAGGAATTTAGGATGACCTCTCCGCACTTTGATAAGCCTCCACGTGGCTCATGAAATCTGCACTGGGCGAACCTCTCACTATTTAATCAGCGAGCTTATAAACACATCACTTAAATATATGGTGATTTGGTCTGTTGAGGGAACACGATCGCTCAGTCTCTTTCATTTCGGTTTCACGTTTCTTGTCGAACTCGCTCTGACACTTTTACAAACAGCGACTGAACCCCGGGGAGTCTCTGTGAAAAGCAATATTCAATTTATGGAGCGTCAAAGTTGTTACTCAGGGAAAAACATCACAATACAATAAATAATATAACAAAACTGAAGATAACACGTCTGAATCGCTTCAGAGCAAAAGGGAAAGGGTGAACTTAGGCTGAATTAATGATAACTGTGTAAATATATTATTCTATTTTCGTGTTTAATCTTTATTTCTGTGCCATTGGAGGACTAGCAAAGTACGAATTTTATTATACACCTGTTTTTACTGTGCATGTGACAATAAATCAAAGAGTATTGAAGGTTAAAAGAATAACAAGTGAACCAGTGAGTTACCTTCCACCACAGCTGAACCCAGTAAGCTGGAGAACATTCGTGGCACATTTGATCAGAAATAACAAATAGTCTCTTCTCCTGTGTGCTGGCAGGCGGCCGTGCACTGACGCTCGCTGGATGATTTTTCCACTGTGAGAGCAGCAGATCAATCATTCATGTGATTACTGTAATCCAGGTCTGACTCAGTCCATTTCTCACTTACTAACACGAACCCCATGTGCCGATACACGTCGCTTACGTGCCGGCAGTGCAACAAATCAGAGGAGGCGTGAGGACGTCAATGTGAAGCTGTGCAGCTGACTGACAGTTTCCCGTTTCTCTCTCCCTGCAGAAGTGGAAGCCAAAGGGCACGGCTCTGCAGCACATGGTGAGCGGCCTCTGCCTGGACAGCCAGACCCCGGCAGGTCCTCTGGTCGTCGCTCAGTGTCTCCCCCAGATGGCCAGCCAGTCCTGGGAGCCGCAGATCATCACCTGAGCCACTGGGACACAGAGGAGGGAGAGGAGCAGATTGTGGACCCAACCTTTAGAGGGACTCAGGGGGTGAAATCTGCTCCGTCTGTCTCTCTGCTGAGGGACGAGAGGACTGAGAACTGTATTTTTGTGATGTCAACTTCAAGCTCCTGCTCGCTGTGACGAGAGCGTCAGCGTTTTTCTAAAGGCCTCGCCGAACGAATCATCTGAGGTCTATGGTGTGCAGTGCTTCATCCTTCGAGGATGCTGCAGTTCTTCTATGTATTCTAAGCTTTTCACTGAAAACTGTTGCACATCTCACTTTTTAATTTCTGTGTCTATCCTGGTCAACAATCTGCTTAAGATTCGAGTAGTGTGGGTCATCTCAGAATGAATGAAACTGTACAGGAGCAAATGAGTCCAAGTCTTGGGTTGAGGCGCATCGGGCACGTCCGATGACTGCGTGGACCAGGGCAGCTTTATGTACAGCCAACTACAATCTGAGCTTTTCAAAGCACCATGCAAAGCGCCATCAGGAACATTATTTATTGTTTTGCATGGTCGGACCCAAAGAAATTATTTTTTTTTCCTGTCTCTCTTTAATGTTTTATGTAAATATTTGAAGCAGACGATGGCTTGGTTTCTGTGTGACGTACTCTCTATGTCGTTTGAAGAATAAAATGTCGTAACAATGAAATTATTGCTCTCGTCAAGTTGTAACCAAAGTGTCTGAATTGCCCCCTGGTGGCTGGCTGCAGTGGAGGTCATGAACCCAATCTCCTCCATGTTAGCAGATGGGACATGGATCAAACTGGTGCACGTCAAATATTTTTGTGTTTATTTTTCTTTAATTTAGCAGGTTTATATTTCATGGTTTTTAACTTCCAGGTTGATTATACGGAAAGGTGTGTAATGTAATCAAGGCATCGTTGACTCCATCCCTGTTCTATATGCGGACTGCATGAGGTCCAGAGCCTCCCCCCCAACAGTTCCCAGCATGCAGTTCCCCTTTGATCAGCCTATCCCATGACTTCATAACCAGTGATGTCAACGTCTGTCACTGGCCACCGGGACGACAGTGGACTCCTTCCATAACTTTGGAACCATCGTCTGCTCCAGAGACGTCTTAAATATTTCTGACATCACCTCACAGAGCTGTTCGGGACAATACCTCAGCAAGTTCCCTGTAATTCAGTCCGGCCACTGCTCTTTTTGTCTTATTTTTCTCCATCATGAACAACAAACATCTGGTTTGACTTTGTAAAGGGGGGACAGACTTTGCATATTTCCCTGAGTCATGGATTTCAAATCGTAAATAAAACGACTTAATGCTTCACCCGGCTCTTTATTGCGCTCTTACCCTGCAATGCTACCTGGCTTGTTTTCAAATCTGGTATTAGCCTGTTATTTTCCTCATTGCGTCTCATACTACCGTCAAATCGTTGCTGTTTAAAAATTTACCTGCAGCTTGTTTTTTATATCTTTGCCCTTTTTTATTTTCTGCTCAGCCTCCCGTTCACAATGGCCCTGTGTTTCCTCCACAGCACTTTAGGGATTTAGTAATGGCTCGTTATTAGGGCACATTCAACGAGCTGCATGGGAATTACAGGGTCCTCACAAAATGTGATATGGCTGCATTCAGTGTCAATACGTTCATCAATATTTGAGGCTGAGTCCTTTAACACAGACCAAAGCTTTTAGAAACAGCAGCTTGTTTCTCTTCTTCTTCATCTTCTTCATCTTCTTCATCTTAATCCTTGGTCTGCACTCAGGAGTGAGGTAGATGGTGCCTGGTTAGAGGAGCCACGAGTGATTTGTTCATTTTACGATATTAAAACCTGGCATTGACAAGGACGTGACATCAGGGATGAAGAACTGGCGTCTTTGAGTCACCGTCTACACGATGTCTGCAGCCATCTGCACATTAGCTTCTGGGTGCATGCACACTCCTCCCGTCACAGCCTCTTCGGGCTAGAATGAAATATTTCAACATGAATTATTTAACTGCGATGGAGTTTAACTGACACGCTGATGGTCTCCGGGGGATGAGACATACTAATGACTCAGGTTAATCCCTGACTTTTTTATTCAAAGCCAACATCAGGTCCAACTTTCTACTTTAGTTCATGGCAGGATGTCTCTGAAACTAATGACTAACTGTGTCTCTGAGATTACTGCTAATAGTACGCTAACATTATCTGCACTGTCCTAAGTGGCTCCCGTGTACCTGCCAACTCAAGACAGAGGAAGTAGATCTGATTTAGACTGAGCTAAGGCTGCCTAATTGACTTATGGACACAGAAATACAGAAACAAAGACATGCCACAGTAAACAAGTAAATAAGTATATAAATACAGAAATAACCCTTTTCAATCCGAAACTGTATTTTGTTTTTCATTTAGTTATGTATTTATTCATTTAATTATTTATCTATTTACCAATTTAGACTTATGTTTATGTTCTTGTCCTTCATACAAAACATGCCTGATTTTTCTCATAAAGTCAAAGAAATTGTTCTTGCAATGTTGAAGAAAGTGAGAAAATAAAATCTTGGATCTGCACCAGACTGTAATGGCGTCTTCCTGAGGTGCTCCCCCACCCTTCCAAAACTATTCATGGTAATCTGTTGAGTAGCTTTTTGCATAATCCTTCTGAAAACATGAAAACAAATGTAGCATCAGGATAACATTGAAATGTCAAAATGAGCCCCTCCAACAAGGCCTCGTGATGCAGATTCCATTGGACTGAGCAGGTGCATGTGACAAGTGGACACTGTGTTTGTGTTTGATGAGCGTCACGTTCCCCCAGGAGAGACTTTATTAGACTTAATGAAGACTCTGCAGACCCAGACATGTGTTTTCATTCAGTCTGACCGCTGAGACATCTGCTCAGGTTGAATTCTGGCTGTGGACTTGTCCAGATAAACGTCAGGAATGAGGGAGTTTTACTGCGCTGACAGTTGAAATCAAATGAACAGGAGGGTGATGGACGTGTGTCAGTCGGTCACAGTTCAAACCGTGAAGACGCTTCTGGTGTAATAGTTTAATTTTGTGTTAAAATGTAAATGTTCATGTTTTCTTTGCCATGCTGCTTCTAATTCATGTCAGATTATTAGACAAACACACGGTGACCACAAGGGGGCAGGATATCATAACAGATGCGTGAGGGGCCGTCAGTGACATGTTGTGCCTCTGACCTGGGCCGCTTGATGGATGACAGCTTGTAAACAAAGGAGTCAGAAAGAAGATTGGGTTGGAGAAGATTAAGAACGAAAGCAGGGCGCCAGAGAAAAGGAGAAAGATCTTTGTATGTGTGTGTGTGTGTGTGTGTGTGTGTGTGTGTGTCTGTGTGTGTGAGAGACACAGATTCACAGCCGGTGCAAAGGAAAACATTGGCATCACAATCAGCAGGATAACCGGCTTGACAACTTTGTTCACCAAGGTTTTCTCTCTCCTCTCTGTTGGTTTTGTAACCTTCCCGAGCCACACAACATGCTACACTGCAGATTAGCAGGCCTCAGAGCTATGTGAGGAATGCAACTTAATGCTGATAAACTTGTGGCCTTTCAAAGGGGCCAAGGTTTCATCATCATCAGGGGGAGGAAGAGGAGGAGGAGGACGAGTGGGGGTGGACGTGGCAGAAACTGGACAAAAGACAAAAGAGAAAAGTTTTCAGATGCAACACAGTGAGCGTTCAGTCATTTAAACGTGTCAGCCATGGTTTGCCTGACAAGTGATCATTACTTCCAAGATTATTTGTTTGCAAACAGGACGACATTAAGTTTATGGTGTGATTCAAATTGGCTTCAGTCACTGGTTCAGGCTTATTTGCATATCAGCCAGAGGTAGAATATAACGAATGGAATCAGCTGACTGACAGACTCTGGAGCACGGGGGAGACGTGCAGACAAGTACATGAACTCCCACACTGCACCTGAATACACGTCACACTTCTCATAATACAGTTCTCATTGTGTCCAACTTTTGATCAGTTTGAGTTACAAGTTTTCTATCAACTTGATGTCAACCAAAACACAAAATGTGATTATGTAAGAAGCGTCCAGTTTTGATACAGGTAGTTTTTTTTAGGGAAATGCCCCAAAAGATATAACTTTGGTTCGTTACATGTGAGGATGTAAGAGAATGACAGCTTTTCTTAGTTATATGTGATAATACATTGTCGTTTTATATTATTCGTTGGACAAAAAAAAGACATTTGAAGACATCACTTTGGGGAAATTTGGTTTTTGCTCTGCTGCTCTGGAGGGTTTTATAAAAAACACTGTGAAAAGTCCGGTTTTGATTCAGAAAAAAAGAATAATACAGTTTCAGCCCTTTAAATATGAAGATTCAAGAGAATGACAGGTTTTCTTACTTTATATGAATATATTTTGGCTTTATATCACTGGTTGGACACTTAAAGACATATGAAGACGTGGGAAATTACACTTTTCTATTCTTTCTTATGAGGAAATAATAAATAAACCAATTCTCAGACAAAGAAAGAGTCCAGTGGCTGAAAGTATCACATAGTACTTTGCAGCTCTGCAGGATTTTGAATAAACGTCCAGTTTTGATACAGTTTTTTTAAGGAAACTGCCCCGAAAAAGATGCAGTTTCCGCTCATTAAATATGAGGATGTAAGAGAACGACAGCTTTTCTTCATTATATGTGATAACAAACTGAAAACATTGTGGTTTTATATTACTGGTTGGACAAAAAAAGAAATTTAAAGACATCACCATGGGAAAACTAGAGAATTTAGATCTTTGCTTTGCTGCTCTGGATGAAAAGTCCAGTTTTGATTCAGGGTTTAAAATAAAAAGACATTTGAAGACTTGGGAGATTATATTCTATTTCTATTCTTACTTCTTTTTCATTGAGGACATAATAAATAAAAGTTTGTCAGATAAAGAAACAGTCCAGTGGCAGTGAGGGGCATCAGTGTTCTGCAGCTTTTGATGATTCTTTAATTTTATAGGATATTATATAAGATGATTTTATAAGAAGCAATAAAAAGTCCAGTTTAGCTTCAGGTTTTAAAATAAAAAGACATTTGAAGAAGTGGGGAAATTAGATTCTATTTATATTCCTACTTCTTTTTTTATAAATAAGTGTCTGTCAGTTAAAGAAACAGTCCAGTGGCAGTGAGGTGCATCAGTGTTCTGCAGCTCTCGATGACTCTTTAATTTCACTTGATGTTATTCCAGATGGTTTTATTCGATAAGAAAACGCAGTGAAGTTCGGATCCCGGCTGAACGAGCGGTCCATCGATCACCTCCGATCTGCTCTCGCGGGCCAATGGGCGTCCTCGGGGGCGGTCCGTTGCTAAGGAGGAAGTTTGGTTGAGTCCCGGGGCAGCAGCCATTCAGCGGCGGTGACTGAAGCGATTGGACTGCGAGCGGCTCTGCCTGCGCTTTCTGTGGAATTTGAATTATTCCGGCCCGGCACGGTTCGTGATACCGCAGGTGACGGCTTCAGCGGGGCGTCTTCTGCGCGACAGGTACGTGCTGGCCCCCGTGGAGCGGCTACTTCCACCAGCTCCCCCCCCCACCACACACCCACCCCCCCTCCGCTGCAGCACGTTAGCTCCAGCGGGCTAAGCGGCACTAGCACCCGGTTGTTTTTTTTTCTCTCCTCGGATGCGGCACACGCAGCTACGTTAGCCCCGTGGCTCTGTAGCTCGCATCGAACCCGGGTTACATGGCGTTTAGCCCGCTCGCTAACCCGACTAGGTGCCCGGGTTGGGTCCAGTGTGAGCCGGGGGGACCTGTCTGCCCCTCGCGGCGGCCGGAGAGGGTCTGTTTCTGCCCCTGACGCCCGAGCTAGGTGGGTCAAGCTGGTTAGCTAGCTAACGTCAGATAGGAAGCTAACGATCCTCAACTTACCTGGTTACGGGTTAGGTTGGGAAGAAACGTGACGCACTGGACTGTCACTAACTTTGGGTTAATCTGGGTTTCACACTGTTTAACCCTCAGTTGACATCAAGAGAGAGAGAGAGAGAGAGAGAGACTAATCAGTTAACAGTTGATTTTAAGTTGATTAAAAATGAGCTATAATTTAAAGAACACAGACTACTCATACATCCAGCAGCCAGACGTCAGATTACCCTGCATATCTCACCTATGACTCACAGCCACAATACGCTGGGGATTGGTTTATGATAATGTGATAATGTAGCCTCACATTCTCTTATATGGTAATAATGTCATGTCCCAGGACCTTGTGGCCTGTGTGTGAGAGTTTACTGCCTGGAAGCAGCAGCATCAGTGTGAAGATGTACATTCTGGTCTGTCGTCCCTGATCAGACACTGGTCAGGTTATTACCCCCCCCCCTCACCCCAACTTCACTAAGGTGGGCTCCATGACAGACACAGCATCTCACACATCAGGGCAGAGACACCCTGTTTGTTGGGGAGCAAACACAGTTGGATGCCCTCAATATTGTTTCGTGGATTTGATTCGTTATGTGTATGCTACTGTTTTTGTCAGTGGAGAGACAAGGAGACGATTAAACACTAAAACTGGTCATTGTTTTGCTTTAAAAATAGTAAAACATGCCCCACAGACCAATATAATGTCTTTATATTGCTTATTTTACCCACCAAACAATCCAAAGCCCAAATATATTCAATGGACCTTCATGGAAAAGCATCAAATCCAAACATTTGAGACCCTCAACCCCACAAATGTTTGGCATTTTACTTATAACCCCCTTGAAACAATGCGGATTCATGTTTTGTTTATCCACTAATCGAGTAAATAGCTTGTTACTTAAGCTCGAACGGCGACTTAGCTTTGCTCTATTGTTTCTATTTATGGAGTCAGTACCAGGAGTTTCCTTCACATTTGGAAATTGTATACGTCTTCTGGAAAGGAATTTAATGATCCCTCCCATACAACGAGAGACAAGTGAATTGGGAGTGTCTTTATTTTATTTCCCCTCATATTTTCGAAGTAACTCATGGTTTAGTTCATCTCTCAGAATGAGGGACATAGGATTGGCTCTCTGCCACCAAACCCACTGTGCAAGTCCGTCAGCTGTTTTTTGAGAGAGAGAGAGAGAGAGAGAGAGGGGGAGAACCCCACGAGCAAGTCCAAAGCATTGGGATTCAGACTTTGGAGAAACTGATGTTGCTCTCAGCAGTTCGCCCTGCTCTCCAAAGATAGGCGTTTATTTCTTGGCAGTGAGCAGTACATGTGAATGCTGAGTGGTGATGCAACACCGGGGAGATAAACTGTCAGTGCGATGACGGAGCAATCAAAGGGCTTCACTTTTGTCCCCTGATAGTCGCGAGATAGTCGAGCTTCTTGCTGCTTACGGTGAAAGCATAATGAGCATCAATGTCAGCTTAGCTTTCAGTGCAGTGGTAGCTGAATAGATACGAGATGACAGGAATGGGAGATATGCCTCCGTGTGTCTGTTCTTCTTTTCAACATCAAACAGTCTGGATAAAGGGCAGATTGTCTGTAGCCAGTGTCTTGTCTCACCTGTGCTGTTTATTCATCATGTTAATCCTCCCTACTTGCAGTACAGATGCGGGCCTTTTGAATGTGCTGCCTGATAGTGTCGTCAAACATCACAGCTCTGTAGAAATGTGGGCATACCGAGCGTATTGGGTTTGATTTCATAAATTGTTTAAAATGTTTTCCCTCTCTCGGTTTAACTCGTGTGGTTAAGGTGAGAGAAAGGAAACGAAAAACTCAGGTGCAGAAATAGTTTCTCTCCTAAGTTCAGAGTGATATTGAATGTGGGGGGGTAATGTCAAAGAAAGCAGACTTGTCAATCATTTGTTAACAAACTTGTTGACACTCACAAACAAACAATGTGGGCTTTTGGGTATAGCTGCACTCAGGAGATTTTTTTTACTCACAATTGACCTGTAAAATGGATGGTGCCCAAGGGATCAGAGGACAAATGTTGTCAGCATCATTAACATATATGTCCATGTGGAAAGTGGTACCTCTGCATCATTACATGGAAGGCCATCCCCCATCTGCACTTCCACATGCACACAGCTCCATATCCTGAGCTGATTGGGACCGGGTCCAGCAGGGACACTCTGAGAAGATCCGACTCGAGGGGAGGTTTTACAATCAGGATCTCAAATGTGCAGCTGACCCCGTTTCAACATAAGTAGCCTGAAATAGGTTGTGTGGAACCGCAGAGTTTGTTGGAGCTTGTTACGTTGATGTGTTTGTTGGTAAGCAACGGCGTAAGTGTGTGACCCTCTGTGGCCGAAGGACACACTTACACTGTTGTTATTGGTGCACATATACCGTCAATTCTGCCTTATGTACAAGACACATAGAGTCAAAATGCTGTTTCTCCCAGACTCTGAGGTAGGATAATATACAAGTACTAATCAAACAGCAAAGGGTTTAAAATGCTAAACAACTTTCTCAAAGGGAATCAGTAAATGATGTGCTCCTCAAACTGATTAAAAAACAAATCCAAATATACTACGAGAAGGTCACCCAGTAGAGTACATACCTCCACCAAGGACCAACAGTTCCCATCAATCCAACCAAGCAGCACCACATTTCACAAACTTATAGATATCAGTCCTGTAAATTTCTAGATTTATAGTTCCATGCGTTGTTCCTTGAGAAGTTTGAAATTGCCCAGATCTTTTTTTCTCACACAGTAGTAGCTACCACTATAACCATAGCAACCATATAACATTTACACCATTCATATTCGAGCACATATTTTATCACTTAATGTAAATAAACACGTGTAAGAAATCTTTCTATGGTACATGGAGTTTGCACTTGTCCAGCCCATAATCTATCTGTTGTAATTTGATTATTATCATTTTATTTACCCGAGGAAAGACACTTATTGTTTTTGACAATAACGCATGCTCCGATTATTTGTGAAGAACGGTTACATCTCTAAAATGCATCCACTCGCCCAGTTTTCTACGAACCCTGCAGTATTTGGCTTTGTCAGCAGTCACGAATATAAAAACCCACAGTGTAAGGCTGGGTGTTGCTTGGTGTTTTATTGCTTTGAACATGGTTCTTCTGAGTGTCCCCATTTGGGACAATATCTGTAGCTCTTAATTAGATCCAAGGGGCATTGAGCTCCTCATTTTGCCCTGGCTGTTTAAACTGTGGATTATAGCCGGGAGGACTGTGTGGGGGGGGTACGTCACTGTATGCAAGGAGTTGCCTTTCAGGTTTGCGTCTGTATCACTCCTCCCCGGGTATGCCATGGGGCTCAGGGACTCCTTTTGTCTCACTGGGGCCCTGTATGGAGCGATACCTGAGCCTCCTGGACTGGAAAAGCTCATGCTTTATTCAGCCCTCTGATCTCTGCTTTAATTACGAGTGACCCAGGACAGAGCGACCAGTGGAGTTTCTCCCTGGGTCAGAACTTTGTACCAGTTACTGGTGCCAGTCAGGGAGCTTGATTGTGTAAACCTTTTGGCTGAGGTGTGTTTTTGCCTTTACAAAGATCTATTTATAAAACAAAACAATAAGATTGACCCAAAAGACACAAATAGGGAATAAGGATTAAGGACATTTTAAGCATGCTGCTGCAGTTGCATGTTTTTTTTTGGATTTGAGTAGTTTGACTTGCATGTAAAGAGTTTCCCACCTGTCCCTCGTCTTTTCGATCTTCCCCGTATGGCCTCTCGGCTGCACTGTTATTGACACCAATAGTTATCAGTGTAATTAATGTGTCTGTGAGTTTTATCACTCAATATGACTTCTATCTTGAAATGTAGTAAACTATTTCTGACCTGTGTGTAGAAAGCTGTAGTACAACTTAATAGACATTTTGTAATGTGGGTGCAACAACAGACTTTGGTAGTGGCTTTATAAAACCACCTTGGTGTATCGCACCTCTCATTTCCGCTCTATACACTGTTGTTAACATCTCACTCTGTGGTTGGTATAATAACTCCCTGTCTCAACACTAAGTGATGCACGTGTGTCTGTGTTTATATCTAATGACTCCCTTTCCATAGTGAGACCATTCCTTCACATACTGCGCACAATTTCCATTTCCTTGACTACAGTGACAGACAGTCCTGCGTCCAGTATAGTTTTGACTAATCTGTAGTATAGTCCCAGTCTTTCTTGGCCCCCGCCTGCCATCGTCACACTGGTCGTGTATCAACGTTGCCGTGGCACCGGTTTGCCAGTTCCCACAACAGTGGTTCTCGGGTGCAGCAATTAAAAGGATATGACTTCACAAAATGTCAAAAAGAAAATAATTACTTGCTTGCAATATGTGAGAGAAGCATTTCAAGCCCAGCCCCAGACAGCACAGTGCCTAAGCTTGAAACATGCGGTGTATGCACATTTGTACAGAATCTTTTATAATTACTTTTGCTTCTTGGAAGTAAAGAGCTTCTGTTTTTTTACAAGCATAACTATACAAAGTAAACTGGCTTTATTGTTGTATTTTACACATGTAGTATAAGTTTAGTTAAATGTAAAGTAACAGTTTACATCTACATAACTCTTTTGTTATGTAGATGAATAATCATTATTATGTTGTGACAGATTTGTGTACGTAGCATCTTATAGAATGATTGGTCAGATGTTTATATTTTCTTTGATAAGGTTTGACTGACTTAAACCATAATATTGCATTTAAGTGGTTTTGGCTATTTTGTTAATGTGAAAATGGTTTTCAAGAATTTTTTTCTGGGCAAATAATGTCTCAAATGAACTATAGCTTTGATATCAAGGTGTTTAAAGTTGGCTAAATCTAGAAAAGATGTCAATGAAATGTGTCTTTAACCAAAATGGCACCAAAAACCAGCTCGGGTACGTCTCTCATCTCTCTGGGCCTCACTGCTCTGAGATCAGACTCTTCAGCTGACTCATGTTGTACAGGGAAGCTCCTTCCGACCCACACGGGTTTACTTGGACCGGTACTGGCTGTTGTGTAACTGCAGTGTGTCTGATCCAAAGTCCACTGGCTACTGTTGGGTTTCTGTTAGATAACTGCATGATACAAGTAGGCAAAAGATTCAGATTCGAGTTCCATGTTGTATTTGAGTTATTTTCTTACTGAAGCAGTGACTGAACAGTTATTGTTGGCGCAGTCTATGTATTGTTTCACGTCTGAATTGTTGACAATGGAGGGAGGATTGACACAGCAGCAAACAATGTAGCCTGGTCTGATCGATGATGAATGTTCCCCAGCACAGGAAAGATGTCAATTATTAATGGGCTGAATAAAGTGGTCTGCCTCAGGTGGAGAGGTGAAGTTTTCTTTATAAATCTGTTGGTAGTTTGCACTTGTGTGAAGCACAAGGGCTGTTGGAAAAATGTAACACTTGCATGTTGTAGAGGTCACACAGTTTGGTTTATTTAGCTTTTTCAATCCACATTCCTCCTCAGATAATGTGAAGTTAGTCCGGGACAGGTAGTCGAAGCCTTGTTCCTGAGTGGTAAAGGGTTATCTGTGCAATGGGGCGGTGATGAACACGTTTCCCTGTGTGTTGCATCACTGTGCAGCCTTGAGCACTGCAGCTTTTTGTTCTCCACGGGGCTATAGGGACAGGTGTGTGCGCAGCATGTGTGTGTGCACATTTGCTCTGTGTATGTTGGATTGCACAGACCGGGGAAAGTATGTGGAAGAAGCAGAAACATGTGCGGCAGCAGGTTCACACACCCCACACCATTGCACCATTCCTCCTCCACCGAGCGGTCTGCGGAGAGGATGTCAGGCTTGTGAGAGTGCCACTGTGCTGAGTCGACAGGAGGGGAACAATGGCTTCGCTGTGCTGCCTGTCTGTTTGGCTGCCTTCATGCAGCATTTCAGCGAGGGGAACTGTCGGCTTTTGGCTCCCCAAGCCTTGTTGACCAGGCCTTTGCCTGCTGGTCACTGACCCGTTGTGCCCACAGTGCCTGCAGCTCGTCAGGCCTCTGAGGGATACCGATTATCCCACAGTAATTGGTGCCTGGGCTCTGACTGATCAAAGGTGGCCAGCTGCTTGTGGAGCCCTGGTAATTTTCCATTCTCTGCCTACTCGCCTGTTCATCTGTCTTCTTCCCTGCCCTGACCCAGTCTTTAGGCAAGGAGAGGAAAGGCTTGACGTTACTGTAGTCCTGAAATATAAAATGGCCTGCCCGAGTTTCATCTGTGTCTGCAGAGAAAGAGCTTGATCGCCTGGCTGCTTTGCCGTGTGAGTGGACGTGGTGACATCACTTGTTATGTTCTTATTACAGCCTTGTACTTTGGACTCTTTTACAAATAAGCTGTCCAAGGTTTTTTTTTTGGACTAAAAGAAGGATTCTACCATGGCTGCTGAATCAGTGGTTGGCACTGGCATTAAAGTTCTCCATGGAATTGGTTGCTTGCCATTTAGAGACTTTTGCTTACATAAACAACAGTGTCTATGAGGTTAGAATCACTGTGTTATGGAGTGAAAAGTGAAATGATATAATCTCAGTTTGACTCACGGTCCTGGAGAACAAAGTACAACTTCACATAGGAAAGTTTCCCAGAAATAACCCCTGACATGTCCAGAAGTATTTCCCTATACTTTAAAATTGTCAGAGAATGAAACCTTCCCTGTCATAAAACAGTGCTGTGTTCACCAGTGTAATTTAACCACACAACACAATTCTGGTCATTAAGGCTTCAGGCAGTACTTCGAAGGAACACAGCGTAGTCTCAGGAGAATTCTCTAGAAAGTAAGTCGTGCTCTATAGCTGCGCCATAAACCTGCAGGGTAAATAGCCAGGTCGCTCCAGCAGTTTGTATTTTAATATGTTGTGTAACTTGGTATTCTGCAGTCATCCTTGGCTAGACGAATAGCTCAACCAGGACAGAAAGAAAGAGGCTCAGGTACGTGGAAAGAATTCCTGAAATGAGCGAGAGAAGCTCAACAGCTGCCCTGAATGCTACAGCTCCATTTACATTCATGCTCACAAGACCAGTTCGGTTGGCTGATTCCTGACGTCAGTACATCCCACCTTGCGTCATGCAGACTCACATTACTGTCGAACTCTCATTCCCTTTGGTGGTTAGACTTAGAATTAGGTTACGGTTATGTTTTGTGCAAGGGCAAGGCATTTAGTTGTGATGGTATAGTTTTAGCGGTGAGCGAATACAATATGTGGGAAGCGTCCTCACAAAGGTGTGTGTGTGTGTGTGTGTGTGTGTGTGTGTGTGTGTGTGTGTGTGTGTGTGTGTGTGTGTGTGTGTGTGTGTGTGTGTGTGTGTGTGTGTGTGTGTGTGTGTGTCTTGGCCTGGTCAGAGGGGCAGTGTAGCTATTGCATGTCTGTTCACTCAGCAGGAAGTTCCTGTTCTACTCCATCCTCTCATCACTCCTGCTGCTAGACAAATACTGCTACTGACACACACACACACACACTCTCATACACTGACCAGTGGCACTGTGTTGCTATTTACCCGTTGTGTTGTTGCGATGAAAAGCCGTATTATTGACTCAGCAGCTGGGACCATGGAGTGGGTTCTCTGTGTGATATCGATTCTTCAACCAGTATTTTTCTATGTAATCAGTTGTTCTCATTCTCTCCCCCGTCCTCCTCAGTCATTCCCGTCTTTTCTTCTTATTCAGGATTTCATTCACCCACTTATACAAATCTCTTTCACACTGTCACCCCTTTTGTATGTCTCTTTCTTTCTGCCTTTAACTCCCTGTCACTGTCTGTGTGATACCCTCTCAGCTTCCGCCCTGTGACACGCACGATCTCGAGTGTGTATGTGATGCTTCACAACGTGTCAAACGTGCGTATGAATGTCAGAAGTCAGCAGTTCCGTGTTTAAAGGCCCAGCAGACTACATTTCCCCTGCAGCCATCCCTAGATTATGATTGGGAGAGCAGTGAAGAGTGACAGGCCTTCATCACTCAGCGAACACAGTGACCTGACCACACTAGTGACACAATTCCTCACTGCGGGGCATTCCTTGCTACCACATATTCAGATAGCTGTCTTAAATCTTTTTCTCCACACAAACTGTTAGGGTACAAGTTTTTTTAAGTAATGCCTGCTAGTTGCAAGGTATTTTTTATGATTTGTGTAAAGTATTGACTATTTCCAGTCCTGTGAACACACAGCTGAAATTATCCTTATTATTAAGCAATGTGGGACTAAAATTATGGTCTTTATGATTAAAGGATGAGGGATTGTTTTTTTAACCTCCTTCTTGTGTCTTCCATCCACATCTTTCCTGAGCTCTGTTGTTTTTATTTCAGCCCACAGACACAGGCTCATTCTCTACTCACTAACATAGTGCTACTGTAAAATGTTTCTCAGTTTAATATTCTTTGGTTACCAAGAGACGGGGCAGTAATGATGATGAAGACAAAAAAACATCAGATTTTACTCATCCCAAAACATTTGCCAGGATAGATGGCACATAAAAGCGTATTCTAAAGGGTCTGCTAACCACCACTGACAGCATGATTTAACTCTCCCCTGCTGTATTAGTACCATGCGTACAACAGAAAGTGCAAGCCCACAAAGTTTAATTCCTGCAGGATTGGCTCAGACCTTCTTTTGGGGAGTAAGTTAATTGGCTCTGATCACTGGATAATTTTTCTTCCTCTATGATTTGTCTTTGATGCCTAAATTAACTCAAATTTGTGATTATGTAACACTCACAACATTTAATATCAATTAGTTTTCATAAACTGAGTGTTTGAAGCCTCAGCTAACATGGCCAGTCAGGTGAGTTTCCTATAAGCTTCTTTAGAGTCAAAGTCATTGGGTAAAACACAAACATGTGGTCCCAAATAAAATACAGGAGCCCAGGGTCGGTGCCACTGTCAGAAAGTAATGCTCCTTGTTTTATAGATATGAATGTTAATGACAAGATGGACGGTGAACAGGGTTTATCAAGGTCCTGTGGGAGACTGAATAGAAGCATCGAGGAAGAGGAGTCTTATCTGAATCCACATGTAAACATCAAGTCAAAAAGAAGTTAGCATTGACATTAGGTTGCTGTAAATATAACCACTTACATTATTATGTCACCAGTGGTAAACAACAGTATCATAGAAAGAACATAAACCCGTAACTATTAAGAACTAATCAGCCGCCTTCAGTGGTGCAGCCTGGTTTGCAATGTGATGGAAGTACAAGTAGTTCCTGGAGGTGGTTCTGGAAGGTTGCCATGAGTTTCACATCATTTGATGTGTCAGCTAGTAGGCGGCACAAGCCGCAGCAATGGTCAGCTGCTTGACAACACAATTTACAAGCACTGTGTTTTAAAAAACATCAAGTAAGTGCGTGTACATTTCTTTCTTAAAAACATACTAACACGAAATAGTAAAATGATGAACTGGAAACCAGCCCTTCAATAAACAGTTATCTGGATGAAACTAGAACAGAATAAGATAAGGAATGTTGTAGAGATTACTGACTCAGTGTGGGAGGGTATCTAGGGCATCTTGAGTAAAACAAAAAACGTGCCCTTAATAAATATATTGTCGGTAGTGTCATGCCTTTACTGGCATCTGTGACTACCTGCAGGAGAACCTCAGATTTAAAAAAGTCTGGTCTGTTGAACAGGGTATGTGACTAGAAGTACAGGTTATACCTGTTGTGCAGATGAACCTGAGTAAGCAGGGGAATATCTGCAGTTTCATCAAGCTCAAGGCTGATTGCTTAGGATGCTCTCCTCTGTTCAATGACTCCTCAATGACTCCTCAATGACCTAGGAAACCATTTCTAGTGTCTCATCAATCAAGTAATACCTGTTCCTCTCATCAACCTTAAAATAGTAAAATGAAAAAATACTATTATCTGTTTTGTTATGTATAGAGGTCGATTTGACTTCAAGTTTATAGAAGTATTTAATTTAAATTTGAGGAAATGCTCAGGAGCTGGGCCAAGCTCTCACTTTTGACCAACCAATACTGGAACTGCCCAATTACAGCATTGGTCCACAATGGTGACAGGCTCCATGATGAATACTCATCCAACCACATCTGAAACCTTTGTTTGGGTTGATGATGTGACTGGAGTAAGGCCATGAAATCACACGGTGCAATAAAATAGTCTCATCTAATGCAATCTGAAGTACAGTTTAAAAATTGGCCCATATTCAAAAAGAATGTCCTTCTACTAAATACCAGCTCCCCATGTGGAGTAACTGATATGTCAGTCAACATACATTAAGCGAGGAGACTGACAGCTCACGTGGGTAGCTAAGGTTGCCTGGGGGGAGAGTTGCTAGAGCAACGGCTCAAAACACCACATTGGAGACCTTTGACGTCGTAGGAGTGTAAAATCTTTTCGGTTTGTTATGAAATTGTGGCTGGACAAATTAGACTGCACCACAGACGAGGTAATTAACTGCTGACAGTGTCATTACTGCTGTCACTGTCGGCGTGACGTGTGTTTCAAAAACCCAGCTATAGACTTGTCACTTGCCCTGCTGTGGTTAAATCAGAGATGACTGTGCTGCTGGTGCAGAGGAGGATCTTTGACTTGTGATCGCCAAGGCAACAACCACACACGAAACTTTCCACAGACTGACTTAAACACATCGCTCTCCTCTTGATAACATTATCCGTGGTATTTTATTTTTCTCTTCTGAATCAGCAGCTCTGAACGAAGTGCACTCTGATGCCTGTCTGTGCCACGCATGCTAACTGGCTCACACTGCTACAACAAGACCTCTTAAACCTGACAGAAACTGTGTGTGTGTGTGTGTGTGTGTGTGTGTATGTGTATCTGTGTTGGATGTGATGTAACACAGTCATTCTGTGTGTTTGTGGTTAAATCCTCAGCTGGACTTGACCACAACAGAGGTTTAAGCTCGACATTCTTTGTGGGCGATTGTAAAGTGAATGTTGACACATGGGTCTTAAACCACAATTCTCAGATTGTGTCAGTCTGACTAATCCATCTGGGCTCAGGTTCTTACAGTTCACAAAATCACAGAAGGAATTCTGATCCAGGAAGATCATCTATCTGTTCGAGGCAACAGGGGCTCTGCTTATTTAGTTTACCGTTTTATATGAGTATATTAATTCCCAGAGGATATAGACTGTTATCTTAGATCCGCATTTTTCCTGTCAGACTATAAATGTGCTAATGCCGGCCTTTTGATGTGATTTAACCATAAGTCGGATTTATAGATTTATAGATGTATTTACAGCTCAATTCTGAGGCCTGGTATATATGTAACATCGGCTGTGTTTCCTCAGGTCAGCTTGGACAGAATTACCATGTGTAGTATTTCCTCTGATTTATACACATTTTTGTAGGTTTTGTAATGACACTAGAGCCATTATGCCTTGAGAAGCTGTTGTTATCTGTGTATAATTGTGTGTCAGTGTCTCAAAGAGAATGTTTTTCATGAGTATTGTCTTTTTAAAGTGTATATTTTGGTGAACGTCAGGTGTTAGTTTATGAAAGTCTGTCTCCATTTCTGCTTGTGTGTTCTCTCTGCTGCTGCTGCTGCTGCTGAGTGTGTGTGTGTGTGTGTAATGCAAGTGATGTCAAGGGGAAAAAGTAAACACGGTTTCCATGAGTAGCTCTTTTGCTCCGAGGTTTACTCAAAGTTTCCATGCAGAGTTTACTTCTGGAGTCGGAGACGTATCATTGTAGCTCAGTCTGAGTGACCGCCTGCGAGGAGGTTAGTCCTCTGTTCCGCAGTTTGCGTGACACTAATGTCTTCTGAACAAAGAAGTAAAATACTGACTCCTTAGCTGAAGAGAAAGGAACATGAGGCTGGTTTAGGTCAGCCGATGTACAAAGTGACAGCCACTTTATAAAGACATCCTCTGATGGCAGGAGGAGATTCCTAATGTGTTCCCGGCCACAGTTGGCTGCAGAGAGGGACCTGGATTGATGGAGTTGGGGCTCTCAGGCCCCTCCTTCCAGGCGAGTGCTTTCAGTCAGCAGCACCTCTCCGCAGCAGGGCTACAGTGTTTACAGCTCTCTTCATTTAATTGAAACTCCACTCCATTTGCCTTACTGTCTCCTCTGGCGAGAAGTATAGAAAAACAATCACAAACATGCTGCTTTGGGGGCGAATGCATGGAACATAAATTTTAAGCATGCCATCTCCATGCCCCCTGTGGCCCTGTGACGGAAACCAGGCCAGACCCTGCCTATTGATTCAGGCTGTGAATCACTGCCCGGGCACGCCTGGGGGGAGACGATACAGTGACAGTGATTTGCCACTCCCCGGTGCCAGAGCACTGCCCTGGCCGTTTAAATGTGGCCTCAGCTGTTGCCCAAAGTGATGTGTGGCTCTCGGTGTTGAATGGCCTGCTGGCCGGTCGACATGCTGTCGGTCCGGCACCCCTTAATACCACGCCTGACTGCTCCTAGATACACAAGCACGATCGCACACAAAGAGCCTGATACAATGATGTACACACACACTTAGAAGTTGCTGGAGTAAAGAGCAACTCAATATCCCCTGTGCAGCAGTCGGGGCCCTATTTTCTTTCTCTCTCTCAACCCTAACCTCGGTCAGTCATGTGTACTCAGGAAATGGGGGTCATCATGTCTTGCTGGGGGCAGGGAACAGATTGAAGGACTCTGAAATGATTCAGTGGCAGACAGGGAGTGAGTGAGCCATGCAAACAGTAGCCAGCACTGCTATTCCCATCGTTTCCTTCCTTTTTGTGGAGAACCACCCATTTGTACAGAGTTGGGGGTCAATCTGTCTCTGGCGCTTGTTCGGCTCCTTGCACATTTTTGACCCTCCTAAAATAGATGCTTTTCAGGAATAAAAATACTGGCTCATTGTCCTGCTGACCTTCCCATTTCATTATTTTTATTGGTTCAGTTTGTAGCTTACGTTTGCTAGTAAAGGTTTTTCCATCTTTTCATGATTTGTGTCTCGTAGTGTCTGTGGATCTGTGCACAGACACAGGTTGTACCTATCGAATAAAGTAATTCCTACTATTTTGTGGAGGTTGATTCAAAGTGTAAAGAAGCAGGGAGCGGCGCGCTGAGCCGGAGCAGCTGGCGATAAGTTGCACTTGTTTAATGACAGCGTTTCTTTCCACCAGCTTAGACTCACTGTTATTACTGCTGTTTTAGTTGTGAATTTCCTTTCCTCCCTGTACTGGTGATTTTATGTTTAAGTGAATTAAAGTAATTGATGAAGGCAAGTGTGATCCTAGTTTCTGCATCGCGACTTGGATTCAATTGCAATAAACACTTTAGATAGTATTGCATTTGCTAAAAAGCGCATTGCGATGTAATAACTGAAAGAAAGAGAGAAAGATAATAAGAAAACACAAACCTAATGAACAAATTGTGAACAGTTGCTTTACTTGTTGTTGGCAGTTTGTTGTCGGTGTAGTGCAGGAACAGTTCATTTTATTCATTGCATAAATGTCAGCTCCAGAGAAAGGAAAAAACAAAAGTTTGATTCTCTGAGTAAACAACTCATGAGATATGTTGGTGGAAAAAATTGTCTGCACATGTTCAATAATGAAGCTGTTTGTTTTGTCCAGACAGTCTGCCACTACTAAATATATCCTGTTTAATATTGACATTGTTGAATTTGGGCCAAACTGACTAGTAATTAATTCTGCACTGATTCATGTGACCCAAAATATCACATTTGGGGCTCGGCGTTAATGAGACGAGCTGCAGGGACACTCCATCTCACATTGTTCTCCTGCACTTGAACATTGAATGTCAATATTCGACTGTAATTAAATCAGTTGCAGCCCTGAGCTGTAGCTTAACATGTCAGATGTGAATTTCCCAAATCCGGTTGTTGAAGGTTGAATTTCATTTGTTGTGCAGTTATTGTAGAAGTTAGCCAAGTAGATGGTCCTGGACTTCGACCTCATCTTTGACTCACGCAGTTTGTCCTTGACATTTTGGTTTTCCCGCCACTTCACATGTGTGACTGTGCCCTGCTTTCTCTTTTTTGCTGCACTGCACACTTTCATTTTCTCCTTGTGGGGTTTCTTTTTTTTTTTTTTTTTTACATAAGCACGCCAAGTCACAAACCGGGGCCCGGAAAATTGGATTACCACAGTAACAGCATTTTTCAAATTCTCTGTTCATATGGCCGTTTGGGAGCAGAACAGAGGCGCTATTACCTCGAGTCGACCGGCTCCCTGATAACAGGGCTCAGCAGATACGCCGGCCAGACATGTTTTGCATTACCCATGGCAGGCCTTTTTTGATTGAGGCATCCTATCTCATTGGCGCTCTCCAGACTGTAAACTCAGTCTGAGCACAGAGGACATGGGACTCCCTGAGCAGAGCAGTATAAAATAGGATGAAGAGTATCAGCTGGCACAGCGGTGGGACAAGTCATGAAAGGAGACAGTGGGGCCCTTTTTGTCTTGAATTGCTGCCTATTCTCTCCCTTTCTGTCCCTCTCTCTCTCGCTGTCAAGCTCACTCACTTCTCCGAGCCTCTCCCTCCCTCTATCTCTTCTTTGAAACCCAACCGCTGTACTCATCCCTCGGATCCTTCTGCAAGGATTAATCAGTTTTCCATTCCTGAAGAGATTATTCAAATACCGTTACATCTACAGCCAGCAGCAGCAGCACTCCCACCCTCCTTCCCAGGCAGCTGACTGAGGGGAAAACTCTTATTCTTTCCCACTGTTGTCCTCTATTTCTGCAGATTTGTTCCCTGTTTGTCCTTTGCGTGTCTCCTTTATCACCATGGTTGACACTGCATGTCCGTATGTTGCTTGCTCATCGTGGGAACTGTTGGGTTTTCTCTACCATCTTAAGGTCTCGACCTTATTATGTTATGATTTGGCTTTTAAATTGGACTAAACAGAATATCTTTTATTACAATCGATTCTTCATTTTGCCATGGACTTTTGTGTGAAGCACTTTGTAACCTTGTTTAGATAAGTGCTATACAAATAGTCATTATTATTATGTCTATAATTGTCCTGTGAACGCGTTGGTGATATTGCGTGTTAGTCTCTAGAGAGCTCCCTGCTTTTTGTGCTTCACTTTCACTTGTTTCTGTGTATATGAACACACAGAGAGTATAAACAGCCCTTGTGTAATTATCCTCATTAGTGCTGGTGGGAGCCCAGCCAGAGATCCTCATGGTACCCGACTACAGGAGCTGTGACAGCTCCAACTGGGTTCAGATCCTGCTTTCCTACACCAAAGCCTTCACCTCCCCACCGATCCCTTTTCTCTACAGTTCCCTGTCCCTTTCCTAATCCCCCTCTCCATGCCTCTCGGTCTTGTTTCTCTTAAAATCTGCCCAAACTATTGTATTTTTGTAGAAGTTGACTCTTGGACATTCAGCTCCCTTCTGCCATGATTTAGACAAACATGTTTCTAGGCTTAAAGTGAGGCTCATTTCTATTTCTGATCTATGATTATTTTCCCTGTCGTGCAGCCTCTGCCTTTAAATAAACGAGCCAAAAATAGTTATACTTATGTTATACTGTGATATTAGTTTTTGGAAGGAAAGTTTCACCTTTGAAAACATTACTGTTTGAGAATAACAAGAGGTTTGCGGTTGAAGAGGCAGAAAAATAAATCTTTTATTCATTTTTTTAGATTTGTATTGAGCTGTTATTTGCCTGCTTTGCTTCAAAGTATATAATTCTTTGCTCCGCCACTAATGCCTGTGACGTTTGTAAACTCTGATGTATTAGGTCAGAAACTATTGCTGTCTGTTTTCCTGTAGCTTTGAGTCACCTCCTTGAGGTCATAATGTTCCATTGATTTAGATTTTTTTTTAATCCAGTTAAAAACTTTTGAAGATATGCTAATGCACTGAGGAAAGTCATCCTTATTTTTAATGAGTCTGGAGTAAGAACAAACCTGGGGGAAAATGTTCTAATGCATTTTTCACAGCTGCCTTCTCCACCCTACCTTTCAACTTCTTCAGCTGCTCACTTTTTCACTCTTCCTATTTTCCTAATTATTTTACTTCATTCTGTCCGTACTACCAATAATCTTGACTTTTCTCTTCCTTTACCTTCTCCTCCCCCGTCTCTATCTGAAGTTGCTTCTCCTTCTCAGTCTAGCACCTTCTCTTCTTACCCTCCTCCCTCTGGATCTTGGCCAAACAAAGTGCTAAACCCACCTCACATGACCCACACCCACCCAACCCAGCACTCTGCAGCAGGCGAACGCAGCCAGACTTTTCCCTTCACTGCTCATTCTGCGCTCTGTACCCTCTGGCCTTCATCCCTACCTGCCAACACCGCACACAGACACACACACACACACACACATACTCGTGGTAATGCTGATTTCATACACAAACTCCGTGTTTGACATGGGATAATAACCATGTGTTCCACCTGCTTTTGACCTACCAGTCTGCTGTTACAGGTTAATCCCTGGCTGCTGATGTTGACACACACTCTCCTCTGCAACTGTAGACGAGTTCACATTGCTGTATGACATTGTACACTGCTTTAGTATCGATAGAGAATATTTGCTTAACAAAGTATTTGAATTGATCGGTTCATTAAAGAGTTTTGCTGCAGGGTTTACACTTGGAATCAATGTGAGAGTTTGACAAAACCAAACGAGCAGTGTCAGATTAGGGTCTAAGTCTAAAGCAAGGTCGGGGACTAGAGTCAGATGATCTGTAATGGAATCGTTCAAATCGATCACCCTGATGAGAACGAGGTAGCCAAAGGAGCGCTGTAAATAATGGATGGTGTACTCTTTGCTGTGAGTGCATTCTTAAAGAAGACATATGATGCCTTTTCCTCTGGTGTGTTATATAGGTGTTTTGTGAATTTTAAAGTTCAGCAAAGTTAAAAAGTCTGTGGTTCAGGGAGCTCCTCTCCTCCATTTTAAAAACACCTCTACTGAAAAATGCCTTGTTGGTCGTCCAGCTGATACTTTTGCATTATCAAGATGTCACGATGCCCCACATTTGCACAATGAATGCCTAGCAGCTAGTCTGACACGCCCCCTAACACAGCCAGGTAAAGCAAGAGCAGAGGCCTGACATTGCCTACATGCACTGGAAGAAGTTGACCAATCACAACAGAGTGGGCCAGTTGACCAATCAGAAAAGACTGGGCTTTATCGGTTGGGGGCTTAAAGAGACGGGAGCTAAAACCAAGTGTTTCAGACAGAGGCTGAAAAGAGGAGCCGCAGCAATAGACAGCCTGAAAAAGGTGATGTGTTTTCTGAACATTAAAGCATTCAAACCTTTTAAAAGTCATAACCCAAATTCAAAATCTGAATCTGAGCAGAATATATCTCCTTTAAAGTTAGAAATTGTCTTGTCTTGTTTGGATGTAACAGATAAAAATGATGAAAATCTTCAGTGGGAGGAAACATGTTGTTGGGGGATTCTGACGATCTTGTTTGTTTGGCAACACTACTCATCAGATTCCTGCTAATGGTTACACATGTTGTACAGCAAGTCCATCAGGTGCATATGTTTGGCTCAGCGCTAACACTTCACCGGTTACACACAAACATAGCGAAGATATGCTCTCTTTCCCACGTACATGAATATGTATGCGCTTTCACCTACATTCCTGCTGCCTCCTTATTTGTCTCTCTTAGACACTGCAGTAGTCAGGAGAGGAGGTGTGTGGGTTGTAAGCTGGCAGCTTACAGTGTTAAGTGATTTAGAAGGTGAGTTTAGTAAGGCGCTGTGAGTTGAGGCAAAATATATGGGACATTAATGACTTACATCTGCCTGTGAGACCAAAAAAAACACCCTATTATCTCAGAATAATAGTTTCCTGCATCTGTTTGTCCCTGGGATAGATTCAAAGTGCTCGGTTCTGAACTTGAGTTTTCCTGAACGACCCCTTCTCTCCAAAAAGTCATTGTTGACAAAAAATACATAACGTAGTAAAGATGTGTTTAAAAAAAACACCAGCACAGTGGGTGGTGTCTTGTGTCTGGTGACAATATGATGAGTGGATTCAATGTTATAATATTTACTCAAAAATGCGTATATAGAGCACACTTGACACAAACGCTGTTATTTGTTGCACCGAAGACGAGGTGCTCGACAACAGACAAATCTGTTTTCCGCCTGCTCCTCCTCTTCACTCTGCAGGCTGGAAGCATGCAGCCTGTCACTGGCACCGCAGTGAGCCCAAACATGATATGACCTAAATAAACGAGTGCGTTAGGAGAGTGAGGGATGAAGCAATATTCTTTCCCTCCCTCACTCAGCCGTCTTGTTTTCAAACACTTCATTCTACTGCAGGCTGAAACCTCTCACATGCCCGTGTGCACAGTTAAATGGCAGACGCACACATCGGAGTCGGTATGAGTGTGTTTACATCCTGGCACCTGAAGAGCTTATTTGGCTTCAATTCCACAGGTGCTTGCACTCATCTGGGCTCTTATTGGGCCTTGTTTCTGGCTCCCATTTCACACAGCTCATCTTGCAAATTTATATCTCTACCTAGTACCTACTTTATAACTCAGGGGTCATAATCGTCTGCGAATTATGCTGCAAATAACAGGTGTGAGACAAGAGGTGTCGGCTGGGCCACACAATAGCTTTCATTAGGGAAGAGGTGACAAAAATCCACCAACTATAGCCAAAATCTCTGCGTGAATTTGGCATCTTGTTTGCCAGCTTGGCCACACTAGTACTCATTTGGCCAAGTGACGAGCTGTCCTATTAGGAGTCGTACCTAGTTCACATGTTGGCAACAACAGGTTTTATATTGTTTAAAGTGCTGGAACATGCTACCTGAGTCCATGGTCCCCTCCAGGGTTCCTCCTATAGTGACAGTAGGAAGTTTGATGTGTTTCGGTGTGTTTCGGTGAGCAGGTCAGGACTCTGTGCTTCATTGTGTCGCTGCCCACAGAGCTGGAGCCTGACAGGGACAGATAAGACAGCCTCACCTCAAACACACTCTACACCCCCTGCCATTAGCGGCTCACAGGACAGGTTGCATTATGCAAACAGACAGCTCAGTCCTGTGAGTGTGTGTGTGTGCATGTGCGTGCATGCATGCGAGTGTTTGTGTAGTTAAGTCGGTGCATATGTGTGCGATCGCTGTGAGCATGTGAGTGCACGCTGCTGTGTTTCTACTTGTTCTTGTGTGTGTGTGTGTATGTTTGCGGACAGTCAGTTCACATGGATTAAAGACCTTTAATCCAGCCAGATCCTCATCGGCTAAGAAGTTAGTGGCTACAACTTGTTAGTCAAGGAGTTTGCTCTTTGCTCATGTGTTAAAAGTCAGAGTTGCAAGGCTGAATGACTCCTGGTCCCCATTAATGAGTTACTCCAGAAGACTTGAGCCAGTCTCTCTATGATGGATGCACCTCTCAGTTCCAGTTTGGATCAGCAACTTTTAATTGGGCCTTGGCTTTTTTGTTCCTCCCATTATCCCCCCCCAAAGCCAAGAAGACATGCATGTGCTGTCTGTTTATAGAAGTGCATTAAGCCCATGTCTCTCTCTTGTGCTCTCTCCTCTCAATGCACAAACGTGCGTGGGAGGAAGGATTGTCGCACGTTTTTCTTTACAGAGAAGACTGATAAAATAGCTGCTTGCCAATATCGACTATTCGCGCAAGCATGCAACATTAATCTTGATTCTTTAACTCTGAATCTTAATGTTTGCTCCTTCGATTCAGCTCTTCCTGAAGAGGCACAACGACGGAAAGGACTGATAACTAGAGTATGTAGAAATTTAGCATGTGTAAGCTTAACAGTTGGACCAGTGTTTCATAAGTTATCTGTTGTTACCTCTGTAGTTTTTGCCCCATCACATTGTTTGTCAGCAGGATTATGCAAACATTACTGAACAGATTTTCACAATACTTAGTGGAAGGATGGCACATAAGCAAAGAGAGAACCCAATAACTTTTGGTACAGAACTGGACAAAAGGGTAGATCCAGGAATTTTTGTCATCACATTCGTTGTTTGTGAGATTTGCGATTTAGGGCTTGTCACCAATTGCACTTGATGAAAATAATCTGAGTGTGTGCAACTTGCTGGGGCTTGGTTGGATTTTAGGGGACGGTTGGGCCTTGGCGGAGGTATGCGCTCTACTGAGTGCCATTCCAGTTTTCCAATTAATTACTTTCAAATATTTCCTGGCATCAACCAGTTCTGCTGTAGCAGCTGAGGCAGCCAGAGGTTCAGGAAGGGAAAGCTGTAGTTAATGAAGAGGGAGAGATGTAGGAGAGGAGGAGCAACAGGTGAGATTGACACAGAGGGAGATAGATGTCTTTACCATCGATCTCACCTGTAATAATTCAGTGTTTAACAATACGGTAAATAATCGTCATTGTCAAGATCTCAGCGGTCACTTTGGTGTCTTCAGCACAATCATATCCATCAATGAGAATTTGTTTCTCCTGTTCAGAGACAACACTTTACTGTGTTATGCTCTAATTTCTGTGTCTAAAGGATTCAAGTTTAAAGACAATAAACAGGACACACTGCAGCACTGTTCTTTTGCACAATCCCCAGCGTCTCATCCATCATCAAACAGACGGGACAGACATTAATTTCTGTGTTGACAGACACTATGAACTGCTACATTTCCCAGACTTGGAAACTTTTAATACTTCTTAATAACTGTCTTTAACGGCCCTATTATTGGCGTTTCTCCAGCTTTCCCACCAGTTCTGCACCTTTTTTATTTTTTGCTGCCGATGACTTTGCAGTTTTCACCATGTGTTCTAATAAAATATCTCTTTGCCCTCACAGGGAGCTCAGCAATGAATAAGCTACGGCAGAGCTTCCGGCGGAAGAAAGACATCTACGTGCCGGAGTCGAGTCGGCCGCACCAGTGGCAGACAGATGAGGAGGCAGTCCGCACCGGCAAATGCAGCTTTGCAGTCAAGGTGACCCTCCCCCCGTTTCCTCGCACATAAACACACCTGCATACACAAAATATCACACATTTTTCACAAACACACAAACACTGACCTCACTGTAGAACACTCACGCCTGAGAAACTCTCATGTTGGCTTTGCTCCCCAAGGACACTGCTTGTAATTAATCATAAGCTATCAGAGAGTGTGAGCACATATTTTATCTAGGTTGCAATGTTATATACTGTATCCTTCCACAGTAAGGGGGGGGGGGGGTTGTGTGCACTATTGATTTGTGGCCTCCAAGAGCTTTCAGAACCACTTGAATCATTAAGTTAAACACACAAAATGAAAGAAAAATGCTCCAGTATACTTGACAAATAAACTGGGAGCATTGAAGAGCGAGTCCCTCAACTCGGTAGAATACTAATGCAGTATCTTTGTACATGCAGTCTTTAGTGCTCGACCTGCGGTGCTGCAGTTGATGAAGTGGAGAGTTCACCGTATTGTGGCAACAAAACCTTCCCCATTTGCAAACAGAAGCACAAAGTCACGCTTCCTCTCATCACAAGGGTCCAATGTTCACCTTAGCTTGGTTCTAAAGGGGAATTGAAAACTTCACAGTCGTGAAACGGGAATGTTTATCTCACAGCAGATGAACTCTGTGGCTGTTCAAAGTGTGTCACACATAAGTCGGAGCACAGGTTATATATTTTTTTATTACCTGTGTTTCATTTGAGCAAGAAAGGCGAATTGGAAATGCATTTAGGGGGTTAGTGGTGTGAATATAATGGAAGGTAGTGAAGAGCAGGATTTATTACTCCCTTAAGATTTCTTGGCTGAGCGAAAAGCTGAGCGAAAAGCTCATACTTTGTAGGATACAGATATTGTAATGAGTCATGATTTAAGTGGGATCTTAGTTTTGTTTTTGTTCAGGTCTATACATAGACTTAAGGCTCACTGTTGTGTGTCACTTTACGTGGGTAATTAAGTAATAACGCTGAAGTTTGTGTTCAAGTGCTCATGTTTCTGATCAGTTGGTTTGAATTAGTTATGTAATGCTATAAAAACAGGGTGGAGCGTCATGATTGACAGCCGAGACTTGTGATATTTCAAACTTCAATAATATTCCGATTGATTGTGTACATGTGTGTCAACGTGTTGGCTCCTTGCCTCAAATTGAGCTTCCATAAATTTCAGCCAGTTTGTGAATTTCCTCTTAAGCTGACTTCCAAATGTTCCCTGAACACACGTGCTCATACATACCTCCCCTCCCCCAAACGCTCCCCATACATTGTCTCTCAACGCTGATCTCAAAGAAACACTTGTCTTTTAGCAACTGCTCTACTCTGTCTTCACACATCTGTAAAGGTGTAGATGAACTAGGAGTTTTAATTTACTACTTTCATCAAATGTGCTCATTATTTCCGAGCTTTATCTTTTTGCAAATTGCCTTGAAGGAACGAAGTTTCATTAAAGTTCTGTAGATTTCTTTCCTACCGTTAAATTGCTGGTTGTACATAAATCAACAAAACAACAAAGTAAAACCTGCTCTGCCGCTGTAACCAGCCGGTGGGGAATACCTTGAAATCTAAACCTGGGTAACTGACCGTTCTTGTGCTGCTCTAAAGATCGTGTCTTTACGTATTTACATCAGACAGTGAAACGCAGACTCTGTCAGGAACAATTAAATAGCTTTTTCTTAGATTGTCTAGATTGTCACGATTACTTCCGCACACACTTCTCCGCCAGCAGTTTTTTTCCCTCTGCACTGGCTTTCACTGTGCCAATGCAACCTACCATGCTACTCCTCTGTGTCTCTCCTCCCCCCCCTCGCTCTGCTCCCTCGCTCCTGCTCTAGGTGCCTCAGAGGAGCCCAGTTGTGTGTGGGTTGAGATAGTTGCAGTGGAATTATCACCGACTGCCGCACTACACAGTAATGATCAGAGGAGCGAGAGAGGAGTTTTAAAGTCGTGCTGGGGGGGAAGCGGGTGATCTGGGCTGGTGGTGATATAAAGATTGGGGGAAATTATGTTGTGGCTTGGGGATTCCCCCATTACAATAGCATCTTTAATACAGGCCCAGTCTTTCATTGATCACATTTAACATTTTAACGCTGATTGTGTAAAGCTTGTTATTTGTTTGTATGTTAAGCAGCATTTGTGTTTATTTGTGTGTACTTGCATGTCCTCTGTAAGTTTAAACCATGTAGACTTATTTGCATAAAAATGAATGTGGGTTTTCGTGTAAGCTTGTTTTCTGCAGGTATCCCCACGCTGGAAACAAGTCATATGTATGTAAGGCTTCTTTTCACAGACTTTCTATGGAATCTGGCAGAATTTGTCACTGAAACTGACTTATGGCCAATACCATATGTTAATTCCTGGAATCCATCTGGAACACATCTGGAGGATTCATATCAGCAAAATCTGTACAGAATATTCAAACAATACAGGGCTGCTGTTTTTAGGCCTCAGGTAATCTTGACCTCACATGCTCCTCGTCAGCTGCTACTTCAAATGTTTACAGAATGTGGATTTAAGCACATGTTGCACTTTTTGTCTTTCTGTATTTGCTATGTTAACTCTACTGGTCCTCAAGACCAGACAAATTGGCCCCAGGGCCAGAAAGATTTAAATTAAATATAAAATCTCAAGTTTTTCCACCAAAACTGGTATTGCACTTACAGCACGTTAATACAAATATCATGATGTAGCCCAATGCAGGATTAGTTACCAGTTAAACTGATCCTGGGGTCAGCCCACTAATAAACATGGGTTTAAGATCCTAATTAGCCTCTGTGTGTACATCAGGCTGTTCAGGAGATATTAATTCCATTTGTTCGAGTTGCTTTTGTTGAGCACGGATATTAAATATGAATGTTGCGGCCCCCAGATTGTTGCTGCCAGCTAATTACTAACAGGAGTAAGATACAACAAACCATCTGTTGTGACACTTCAAGCCTCCCCTGGGTTTACGCATCTCACCTTAGTGACGTCTCCTAACAGATCCCTTTATTAGTGGCTCTGCAGCTTTGACTGTCCTCACTACCCACAGCTGCGTCCTCACATCACTTGTCTTTAAAACACGTGTTTCTGTGCACATCTCTGTTTTTAACGTAACATAAGTGCATACACAGTGTTTTCCAGTACCGTGATGTGACTCAAAGTCGTGGCGTCACACTCTTAAAATAGCCTGGACAGAGGGTGGGGGTGTCAGACGGCGGTCAACATCACTTGCTGTGTGTGTATGTGCAAGGAAAGGGTAAGGACTTCCTCTCCGGCCCCACATGTACAATGGCTTCTGGGCTGGTCAGGGTTATAAGTCTGGACACTGGGGTGATGCTGCTTCAAGTCTAAGACGGAGGGAGGGAGTGACGTGTTGGAGGGAGGCAGCCGTGTTGTAACGTGGTTGGAGGACAGGATTTCCCCCAGGAAATTGTTCATTTGAGCAAAAATATGGTGTCGATCATTCACTGCAAATTCCTTAGCCACTGCTGGCAAATGTATATAAAATCTTTCCTGGCATAGACGGAACGATAAACTGATTCGTCAAGAGAATTATCTGCAGATGAATTAATAATAACTTTAATGGCTGTCAGTGCACACCTCTGCCAAGGCCCAGCAGTCCCCTTATAAAACCACATTTATAGTCATCATGATCCATGTATTATTATTATTACAGACATCAACAATCAGCTTGCTATCTTGCATTTAATGAAAGTGAAAATGAATTCCTGGATCCACACCTAAAGTTAATGATTCTTCTTTGGGTCATGCCCCACGCCTCCAGTTTTTCTATAATCCTTCTACCTAACAAACACAGATGAAAAACATCTTTTACGTCCTCGGTGGAGGTAAGAATACTTAGTTACAACCCGAACTCATAGTGTGAAGAGCGTCCTTCAGGATGGGGTTGACCCTGATGAAGGCCACAAGGTGAAATACAACAGTTGTGAGATTTGATATGTTTTCCTTAGACATACAACTGATTCTAGAAAGGTTAAACTGTAATTGCTGTAAATCATTTCAGGAAGGTTAGTTTCCTGCAATCGACACTATACCTGATCTGATCTCATCTGTATTTGCGTGTGATGAGCCAAAACAATGATGCAGGTCAGGTTTCTAGGTCCACACGGAGCCACAGGAGGTGGCTGCCAGTCGACCACGCACAAAGAGCAGCTTCCTTCCATGTTTTTGTTTCTCTCACTCTCTGTTGCATCTGTTCATAGTTCTTTGGCGTGTTCAGTATTTTCAATAGCAATTTTTAGCACTTTCAAAAATATGGGGATTAACCAGGGAGCAATTGAACTGTGATTGACCTCAAAATGTTAATTAATTAGGTTTATAAATCACCAGTGCCAGTATACCGGGGGGGGGGACTTATTTAAATACCAAATCTAATTCCAGAGTTTATTATGGGAGCCATACTTAAACTTGAGTAGAGATGGCCACAGGAAAGGTTTGTCACAGTTTTACTTAGTCTCGCTCTCTCTCTCTCCTCTCTACCCTGCAGTACCTGGGACATGTGGAAGTGGAGGAGTCCAGGGGGATGCACATATGCGAGGATGCAGTGAAGCGGCTGAAGACGGTACGTTTCACAGTACTTCCAGGAATGAGGCTGTTAAACACCAGACATCCTCCTTCCTCTTTATCTGTTCTCTCTTTTTTTTTTATCTTTTCCTCCATTAATTTCCTTCTCTTTGAAACCAGAATCCAACTGACATTCTCTAACGTCTGTTTCACGACAGCCCTCTATCTTCTGTCACTTTTATTCTCCTCCGTGTTTCGTCTGTGTTTATTCCTGTCTAGGAGTCTCTGTACATAGAGGCCCGAGTGTGGCTGATTCTTACCATTTGTCAATGAGCGTCTCCACCCAGCATGACCTACACACAACCTCCAGGGGCGTTGGGCTCTGTTCTGAAACGTCTCTTCCTTTCCGAGCACGCTCTCTCAGCCAGAGTAGATAGGCCGGCGTGTACTTCCTGCTGCGGCAGATTCCAGCGGAGTTGCACAAAAAGGAGCAAATTCCAGTTTGGGGAGCAGGGGAGGGGAAGGGGGAGAAACTGTAGAGCAATCGCTTTTCCATGTTGTCAGTTGTTTGCCAAGGCCCCACCCAGTTTATATAGTCGTGTGTGTATATATGAGGCTGACTCTCTAAAGTCACAGACAAATCTGAGTCGACAGGTCTGTTACCGGGGACTGTATGATTAGAGATTCCTGTTCAGGAGGATCCTCATGTCAGGTATCATAGTTACGAAACTCCTGCTTGAAGTATCTGTAGTTAGCGTTTCAGTTTCAATTTGACATGACTGATTAAATGAGAGCTCACACCCTGTTTCTCCTGTTATCAACACTTTTGGATTCTGTTCAGGGCCTTTTAGTTGAACTGCATATTCTACTCAGTGAGCTGAGTCAACGTCCACCTGATGCGTCATGTGCGTGTATGTACTTTTCAGATCAGGTGCAACTTTTGCGTGCTTCTCCCGTTAGTGTTTTACACGTCATCGTTTTCAAGACATGACTCATGAATTACTTTGTTGGTTTTTCAGTGCTCTCAAAAAGTAGAATCCTTGGTGGAGATAATAATAAAAGTGAACGTTCATATGAATGCCAGCAACACACACACACACACCTATACAGCACTAAGTTTATAACATGCACATACTTGTAGACACCTGTAGTTGTATTGTTGTGTGTGTGTGTGTGTGTGTGTGTGTGTGTGTGTGTGTGTGTGTGTGTGTGTGTGTGTGTGTGTGTGTGTGTGTGTGTGTGTGTGTGTGTGTGTGTGTGTGTGTGTGAGTGTGAGAATTAACACACACACACAATTAAAACACACACTCAGAGATGGCTTGCAGGCAAATCATTTGTTCACACAGCAGCACACACTGGAAGACGTGTACCCATAGAAACAGCAGACAAACACACTGACTATACACACATACATGCAAGCCTAATAAACGCACACACACACACACACACACACACACACACAGCAGGACATACACTCTGGAGCTTGATGAGGTCACATGGTGTAGACACAGAGCCTGAGGCCGTGAGATCTTATTGAGATCCAGTCATTTTAACAAGGCACATAAAAAGGAGCCAAATCAAAAGGAGGAGGCGGGTGCTTCTGTCCTCCTGTCCTCATGTCTCCTGTCCTCCTGTCCTCCGTACGGCCGTGACATTTTTTTCTTATCCCCTCCCAGGTTTGTTTCCTTGTTGTGCAACCCGTGACTGTTAAGCATTCTTGTCTCATTCATAGTCTGCTGACTTATCCCACACTCTTTATATCAAGATGCCATCGCACAATAAAAATAGAATTTCCAGGCTTTGGGAAAGTTTTTCAACTACATAATTTTCATTATTTCATAATTCTGTAACATTAATATTCACCAACATTCAGCAACGGGGCTGAGAGCAGTGGAATAACAGAAGAGTTGTGCTGCATTGCGTCGCTCTGCACTTTTCATTTCCATTTCTCTAATTCTCTTTCCATTATAATTAGTGTTGGAGTTCAGTGATTTTTCAGACGAGAGCAGTTTGTTAATGCCGCACTTTCATCCCGCGTTGCTCTACATTGACCTGCTTAAAAAGAATAATACAGTGATTTGGATCAACAAAACAAGGTTTGAGTCATGGATTCTTGATCAATGGTGTTCGGGGCCTGGGGCCAAATGAGGTTTCTGTTTTTACATCTTACATCATTTTAATGGGACGTCTTCTCTTAACATGCGGAGGGGAAGCTGGCAGGAAGGCTGACTCTGTCTTATATAGCACAGCAAAACTCACTGGCACAAAAATACGCCTTCCCCTGATGCCATTTATCCATGTCAGCGCTTAACCTTCCAGACGAACCCAGGTCCTCCCTCTTTTGAACACAGTTGGCGAGGTCCTGCCAGATCCCACTTCATCCTCACTGACTCTTTAATTAGCTTACTGTTGCAGCTAACTGTTGCCAGGCAACAAATACTGCCAGTGTAAACTCTTATTTCCAGGAACTAATAACCCACATTTGTCTGGAACCAGGCCCTCACCTGTGGGCTCTCATTGTCTCATGTGGGCTAAGTAAAGGAAGCTGTTTCCTGAAAATCAGCTAGCGTCTGCCAGACAGAAGCCACATCATCAACACAATCTGGCAGCATCAGGCCGAGCGTTCTCAGGCCAGACGAGAGAGATGAACAACGGAGAGATAATTCTCTCTGCTGCATCAGTAGGAACAACAGGGAAATAAATGTGCCTTGAGCTGGAGGGTGTGTGTGTGTGTGTGTGTGTGTGTGTGTGTGTGTGTGTGTGTGTGTGTGTGTGTGTGTGTGTGTGTGTGTGTGTGTGTGTGTGTGTGTGTGTGTGTGTGTGTGTGTGTGTGTGTGTGTGTGTGTGTGTGTGTGTGTGTGTGTGAAGACTCCAGCTCTGAGCCAACTCCATTGTTTTTCTCAGCAGCCTTTGGGACAGTAATGAGAGTTTTCTCGCAGCTCTGCGACCTGTGACTCAGAGGGAAGGATGGAGGCGGGTGGGAGGAGGAGGAGGAGGAGGCTGCATTGCGGTAGCGTCAACCTCCAAACTGCCCTTTTTTTTTTTTGTCATCGTGATGTCACTTCCTGCTATTGCATTTGGCCACTGGCCCAGGGTTTGTGGTGTATTCTGTGTTCCATCAGCGGGAATATTTTAGCTGCTTCTCAGGAGCTCATAGAAACCAAGGTTGTTTCCTCTGTGTTGACTGGGTGAGGCACCCCACCATGATGCTGGAAGAATTTCAATTGTGTTTGTACATCAACACCCAGTAGCCTCAGGCTGCATCACTGACATGTATCAGAGTTCATCAGGTGGTTTGTGTAACCTGGCCGTTTCAATTAAGGCTTCTAGCGTCACATGGTTTGCAAAGTTGTCGCTGACGCCTTTTCACCCTCACTAGAGATATTTCCTGTGTAAACACCAAAGGCAGGAAGCTACACAACAAAGTCTTCATTCAACACAGAGCCGCGTCTGCTCATGTCCTGAACTAACTAAACATAAACATTAGAGCCCGGCAAGTATGAGCCTTATGTGCCGGGATAAAAACGGGTATTTTTTTTGTATTTACAACAAAGTATACGATTAAACCATGAAATATCAGGCCTCAATCACGTTACTTTGCCATCAGGATTTGATAACATCTTAGAAATCAACTGTCATGGTCCAAATCAGCATCGGACCCCTAACAGCTCACATGCACCTGTCCTGCAGGGTGGTGGCTTGAGCGCTGACCGTGTCGGGTAAAGTAATAGGATGACATACACTCTTATCTTGGACTAGAGGTATCTGTAGCTCATGTTGTAAGGTGTGACTGTCACAGATGTTACACAAGATGTGTGCTTTTAATGTCGCACATCCAGCTGGTGGCTCATGCTGTTCTTGGCACCAGCCTGGTAGTATCACAGTGATACGATCACCAAAAGGTTTTGACTGTGTGTGTTAAGGTTGTCTTTTAAAATGCGGTCTAGTATTTATCGACACAGAAACCCTTGTTGGGTACAAAGTAAGTTTCGTGCTCCAGTTGTTTTTGTTTTGGACGTGTCGGCTTCACTTTAATCTTTCAAACCTCAGCTTTTCTTTCTGCCCACAAAGCTTTTTCCCCTTCTATAGTTTCATCACCTATTTAATACCCGAATAATGTTCTTTTTGTTGGTGTTACACTTTTTTTTTTGTCTTTTTAAGCAGGTTTTAATGCAGAGAAATGCCTTCAAATCCCCCTCCCCTCACATAACCTCCCATTCTAGTTATCACAACCTTATAGATATTTTCCCCCCCTAACCACCTAGCATACTAATACTAGCTGAGCATACTCTACTCTACGCTACGCTGGCACACTATCAAGTGCTGAGCTCATTTGGAATGAATCTCCATTGCTGGTTAACACGTTAAATCATGCATTAACATGGTGCTCTGAGTGCTGTCTCCACCACGGCTGAGTAACAGGAGCGGAGTGGCACTCCTTTTCACAGCTTATGGGGAGGAGAGGAACAATCAGGGAGCGAGGGGTGAAAGGGAGGATTAGCACCAGGCTGGGTCTGGTTGTGGCGGCCTAAACTTGACCCTGATTCTGGCCAACCAGTGAACAGACTCAGAGGTCAAGCTGCCGCCTGTGGGAATCTGTTTCTGTCTGCTGAACACCCATGGAAGGAGCACATCTCGGTCTAGGAGTCAGAGGAGAAAGAATAAAATGGGTTTAACCCCTCCGCAGATACACACACCTGAAGGTCTGCAGGCTTTATCTCCTCTGTCCAGGCAGCTTGGTAGTACTGCTGTAGTGTTGCAGACTTGTTGCTGTCGATTTCTGTCACAGAAGAACTTGAGGGCGTCATTTCCTGCTGCCGGGGTGATCGAGAGGGAAACAGTAATGTGGTTTACTGGCTTCCCGTGTTGTGGTAGTACTAACGGTGATCATAAATACAATAACGACCACATTCAAACATCTGTCAGTTTGGAATCATGTGGAGCTACATGATCCATTATCTCTCCCTCACTCACTCCTCACTCACTCACTCACTCACTCACTCACTCATAGACTGTATTTGAAGATGAACGATTTCATTTCTTATTCCCATTGTACAAACAGCTTTTTTTTATATGTACTTTATATATACTGACTTTTAGTCTGGTCAGTGTCCAATCCACTGATGTGGAAGAGGTGGGGTTTATGATCTTTACAGCAGCCGGCCACCAGGGGGTGATCCAGACGATTCACTTTTGGGAACTGTCATGTCGTCAATCTTAATATACAGTCTATACATAAATGTACAGTCTATACATAAACTCTGTATAAAGATGAATGATGCGTCTCCTCTTCCTACAATTTTACAAAAATAATAATAAATAAAGCTAAAGTATCTTTGATACAGCCGCTGCCATCTTGTGCTTTCAACGTCATTTGCTGATACATCGACCAATCGCGAGTCAGTCTCGGCTGTCAATCACGACATTTAACCCCCATTTTTTGCATCAAATAATTAAAACTATCAGAAACTTTAACACAAATGTTACCTGAAATGACAGAAACCGTCTTTGAGAAACAATAATTTGAAGTGTGTACCTTTTAAGTGACTTTTTAATTTGATCCATGTCCCATCTGCTTACATGGTGAATATGGGGTTTATTATCTATACTGCAGACATCCAGATGAATTTGCTTCTCTTTTGTGAGCCGTCATGTTGTTCATCTTCATATACAGTCTATACTCGCTCACTCACTCACTTGCTCACTTGCTCACTCGCTCATAACCCACCTTCACCTCAACGAAACCCAAAAATCAAATCCCTCCCCGTAGGCTCCAGTCAATTTTTAGACTTCCTAGGTAACATTTTCATGCCTTGTTCCTCCCTCCGTCTCCTCCATCCCTCTCACCCACCCTCCAGGACAGGAAATTCTTCAAAGGATTCTTTGCAAAAGTAAGTTATTGCTTTGTGTGTCTTGAGTGTGTTTCTCTCTCTATTATTCCTATTATTAATATAATTTTTTTTCCTCCTGTCACGTAACACTTCACCCTTTTGATCACGTCTGAAGGCTGGAAGAAACACACACACAGACACTGATGCACGCGAGAGATCAGTCTGGAGAGAGGCAAACACAGTGATGCATGTCTGTGGGCAGGTGGGGGTGGTTTAGTGTGGGGTGGGGCACTTATCTGTGTTTGTGTGTGTATCTCTATGTATGCGTGTGGGTTGTTTTTTTTTGATTAACAGGCGTGCCTTCTCTCCGTTCAGCCCTTCTTCCTTGAACCAAGAACGGAACAATGAACAGCTTGTATGAATGAAAAGTGACTTTTTGGTGCACACACACAGATAATTTATTGTTATTCTAACCCATGTGGCCACCACTGTCGACTGCATCTGTGCACCAAATCTCCTTTTGTGCCTTTGATTCAATTTTGGGAACTAGTGAATGACACAGCACTCAGAAAAAACCAAATCCTGATTTGTGTCTCCTCTTTTGTCTCTTACCTGGTGCTTTCTCTTTGTTTACAGGTGTGTTCTCTCTATGTGTGTGTGTGTGTGTGTGTGAGTTGAATAGGTACAAAGGGAGCTAATCTTGGAGGATATGGACATACTGGAGCGGTTTCTTTTGTTTCTTAACTTGTTCCTGTTCCTTTTGTGTGTTGGCAGGCCGGGAAGAAGCCGGTGCGGGCCGTGCTGTGGGTGTCGGCAGATGGTCTTCGCGTTGTAGACGACAAAACAAAGGTAATAAGTCCCTTCGTTCCTCTTATCACAGGCTTGATCAAACAGAAAGCGCTGCCAGAGGAAGCACATGTGGATTTAGCAGCATTAAAGCTGGAAGCTGCTGAGCTGTTTGAGTTAATAATGGTGGTGAAGCTGGTCTGGTCTAGTGACCTAAAAAAGGAAAAAGGCCCTTTTGGAAATATGTGCTCACGGCACCTGTAGGAAGTAGGAGTTGATTTAACGCCTTCACATTATAGGTCACAGGGACACCTGCTGGAAAGTGCTGGTACTGCATCAAATGTAGTCTGTTTAAACATTCAAAGCACGTTTAAGAAAACTCGAGGATGTAGGTTATAAACAGGAGGAATTCAAAAGAGCAATAAAAAGAGAAGGCACATGGCTGTTGTTTTCTATATCTACGTAATGTATCCGTTAAAGTTTTGTTATTAAATGCCCTGTAACTAACTAAGGCCATTGTTTTGTGTGTGAGTCTAATTTTAAGTGTACGTAGTTAAAAGAACCAGTCTTTCTGAGGTGTGTGTTCATTTCTGTGTACACACACCTCGTAACTTAATTGTTCAATTGTCACTAAAATATAGTGATAATCGATCATGAGATTGTTTTTTACCATATGAGCACATGCTGTAGTTTATGGAAAGATATTTTTAACCGGTCCAGGATCTTGTATTTCACCTTGAGTCCTGGTTCTGTTCTTTGTTTGCATTTATTTAGTTGTGTTGTTAAAAGCAATAAAAGGATCCAGGATTTCGTGAGGTTCAGCGTTATGTCGTGTTCAGGTGCAGACAGCTGCTTCTGGAGCTCGTTGTAGTTCAGTGTTATTCAAGCACCCTCGGAGCCTTCTCAGTGAAGTACTCTTCATTCATGCAGCATTTCGAACAGACTGGAGTGAAAGTCACTTGACCCTGACCACAGCTTCGAAGCTGCTAATAATGAGGTAATGGTTATTCTCTTTGCAGGACCTGATTTTAGACCAGACAATAGAGAAGGTGTCGTTCTGCGCTCCGGACCGGAACTTCGAGAGGGCGTTTTCTTACATCTGCAGGGACGGCACCACGCGGCGCTGGATCTGCCATTGTTTCATGGCCATCAAAGACTCGGTGAGAAATCATTGTGAAGCTTGAATACAAACAGATGGCTCACACACAGTACATAATAAAATACATTTACATATATTCTTTTAACCACCCTATTATATTTTTGTACAACAGCATTTTGATTGATATTTTTTTATAATCAAGCAATTTATCAAGGTTTATTAAATCAAATATTCTCTGTTTTCATCTCTTCAAGTACGTTGTTCTTTCAGTATCAAAATAAATAGAATATTTCGGGGTTTGAACTGTTGGTCACCATTTCTGTTAAATTGAAAACGATTGATTTGAAACATGATTAAAATAATTTAGTTGTTGCTCTAAAGTAAACTACGATTTATATCATGTTATAATAGAATAATTAATTGTTAGTGAGCTCGGGTGAAGGAGAGACCATTATATTACTGTCATACTGTGATGGTTGTGGTCTGTAGTGGTTCCTCCAGTAACTTACGATTTGTTTTCCATCGTCTCTTTTCAGGGAGAGCGCCTCAGTCACGCTGTGGGTTGTGCGTTCGCCGCCTGTCTGGAGCGGAAACAGAAACGGGAGAAGGAGTGTGGGGTCACGGCAACCTTTGACGCCAACAGAACCACCTTCACCCGCGAGGGCTCGTTTCGTGTTACCACAGCAACAGAGGCGGCAGAGCGGGAGGAAGTCATGCGGCAGCTACAGGATGCTAAAAAAGGTCTGTACTTATTGTGTTGTTATTCCCTGATCTGGGAAAATGGTTGTCCAGTTTAACCGAGGTGTTTTTGTGAATACAAAGACAATAGCATGTAAAACTTATATTCATTGTATTGCTGCTCGGTTTCACATCTGTAAAAATGTTGGTAATTTTAAGAGTTTTGTTGCACTGCTCTTTTCCAACAGCAGAGACGGACTTGAATGTTTCTGGGAACTCGGTGACAAACTCCTCCGCACACCAGGGAGGAGGTTCACCCTCTCCCTCGTCCTCCCCGCCTCTCTCTTTGCCCGCGCTGGGAGCTCAGGCGATACCCCGCAGACATGCACCAGCTGAGGCTCTCGCCAGGCAGGGCTCCTTCAGAGGCTTCCCAGTCCTCAGTCAGAAGACGTCTCCCTTCAAAAGACAGATGTCGCTGCGTATGAACGAGCTGCCCTCCACCATGCAACGGAAGTCCGACTTCCCCATGACAAATACAGGTTAGTCTGGGACCCACGATCTGTGTCTCCAGCTCTTTTATCACTTTACGCATCAGAATAAACTATCTTTTCAGTCTGGTTTTAGAAATATATTGTGCATTACTGACTAATCAAACATGAACACATTCGCAGAACACAACCATTTTCTATCTTCTAATGAGTCGTGTCCTTTCTTTTACGTATGTTAGTGATATTTTCTCCTCTATTAACTCCGGTTATCCATTCCCTGGTGTCCTCCTGTAGTTGCTGAGGTTGAAGGTGAAAGCGACAGCATCAGTTCGCTGTGTACTCAGATCACATCAGCATTCAGCGGGCCCCCAGAGGACCCCTTCTCCTCAGCACCAATGCCCAAGCCAGCCTCATCCCCACAGTCTCCTGTAGCACCAGGTAAAACCTCCTCTTTTAGCCTTCGACATCTAACGTGTGTAACTGGGCATCTGCGCAGCTGTGTGGTGTGAGAGGCGTCTGTGTGTGTTTCTGTGTGGTCTAAATAACTCAACAACATAGGCAATCAATCAAGTTGTATTTGTTTTGCCCATATTCACAAATTACAGTTTGCCTCGTGCTCAGAGTCTGCATCGGTCCTCTGATGCTTTTCATTGCTGCTCTGTTTTTTACTGTCTTATAGCTGCTTTGAATTATTTCACTGTACGAGCTCAGAAGTGCTTATAAAACATTTTAGTGTCCTGCAGCTATTAGTTTAAAAGTCTAGAGACCTGAGAAGCTGGAATAAGAGTAATCAACTTCTCAGCCATTTTGCATTTGCCAAACAGAACCGCTCCGTTTAGTAGAGAAACGATGAAGCTTAGATTAGTCGCTCACTTCAGATGACGGCCAAAAGTTATTTGTTGCCAAATTTTCTGGGCAACAGTCCCATTCATCAGTTTCCCACATTTCTGCTGAGTTTGTGATTAATTTGTCTCCATAGGAAATGAATAAACTTAAATTATACTGAGTGCAATTGAATTTGCAGTGAGAGAGAGAGTGAGTGCCGTGTAATTTACATGTGTGATTAACAATCGTTAAGACTGCAAATTAACGACACAGTAGCATTGTGCATGTCTAACAAGAGTCGTGTCCACGACGCCCGTCACACACGCTTGCTTCGTACTAGCATCTGTCTTTTATCTGCTGTAGTGAACTGCACAGCTCCTGCCTTCTCTGTTGCTGCTGCTACTGCTAACCCCCCAGTTCTGCCCCCTGCCCTGCCTGCCCGAGAAACTAACCCCTGGGCCAAGACCCCAGCAGGGGCCCCGGCCTCAGCACAGCCAGGTAAGCAGCTCCACGGGGAGATTAAACTGTTATGTTTGCACGTCACAGGATGCATGAGAGTCTGATACTGACAGGACAAATGTGGGATTTTGACCTTTTGGATGAATCATAACGGACTTTGAGATACAGCAACTGAATGTCACCAAGTTAGACAGGTTAAGTCTGATTGTACATTGAAAAGAGGTCAAAGTTGATCTTCATAACACAAAGGCTGCAGGTTCATGCTGCTGTTCTGAACAACCGGTGGTTAATCATTGTGGTTTGACCTTCTTATCAGCGAGGTCGGCAGCTGCAGCAGCGACTTTAAAATCACTGAGGTGTTTTAAGCACTTTCCAACTCTTCACACCTGGTTGATGCAATTTGTGAGAAACATACTCACCTTAGATTCATAACTGAGCTAAATCTGAACACAATGATATGATACACATAGATTCAGTGTCGCGCACACTTCAGTTCTGGAGTTATGAGGAGCAGAACTTTGTTTTACTTCCTCAGTAATTAAGTAATACAGGTACTTTGGAAGCAGGAACTGATTATACCTACTGTGACTCACTTTGAATGTGTTCAATTCCCCTTTTTTCAACGGTAAACTGTACCAGTAATATTTTGTGTCTGTTGTTTTCTTTTCTGTGTGCTCGCTGACAACAGGAGGTGACTGGTCATCTCCTACTCCGGTGATAGTCGAGCCCCCCCCATCCTCCCCAGTCCTACCGTCTCACAGGCGCACGCCATCAGAAGCGGACCGGTGGTTGGACGAAGTAACCAAGTCCATCCGAGTTCCGCTGCCCAATCCGATCATGGCAGCGGCGTCGCCTCCCACCCAGGCGTTCACTGCCCCTGTGCAGATTCCTGTGGCGTCTGTTCCTTCTGTTCCCTTCATGACCTCTCTGCCCCCCGTCGTGCCCATTTTGCCCCCCCGGCAGCTCGCCTTCCATGGTCAGGCTCCAGCCTCCTACCCCATGTCCAACGGGCTGCCATTCCCTCAGCCCGGCGCGCCCGTGGTCGGCATCACTCCTTCGCAGATGGTGGCTAATGTGTTCGGCTCAGCCACGCAACCCCAGCCGTTCCCCGTCGCTGCCTCTACGACACCCCAGCATGACACCCAGCATGTGGGCAACATCAGCCCCTTCATCAAACCCCCACACCCCCACACCATGAACCCTATACACCTCCAGTCATCCAATGGTAGTGTGACCTTTAATGGGGCAGACAGCTGGGCCCCTCCTTCCCAACTCGCTCCATCCTCCCTCGCCACCGAGCCGCCCCCCCAGCCGCTGGAAGATGCCTTTGAGGCCCAGTGGGCAGCCTTGGAGGGCCGCTCACGCCAGCGCACCACACCCTCCCCGACAAATCCCTTCTCCACCGAGCTGCACAAGACCTTTGAGATTCAGCTCTGAAGATTGTGCTCGAGATGAGAGTAATGGACAATAAGTGAGCACAGGTGGGTAACTGACAACAGAAGAGAGGGGAAAGTCCCTCTGCCTCTCTTCATCTCTGCTTCAGCGGACAATATCAGCAGGGCTGAAAAGAACTGGCAGATAACGGAGAGCAACGGGTGAATCAACAGGGAGCAGAACTCTGCACAGCAGTGAGGGGAGATTAAAAAAAACAAAACCGTTTGCTGTTAACAAGGGTGCTGCTCCCCAGGCTTTTCATTAGCATCGTCTGTATTGTTTTGTTTGTGCTGTGGAGCTCGAGGTCGTCGTTACCCTGTGGAATCACTGTGCAGAGCCACACCCAGCCCCGTGTCAGCCCCCGACCCCCCCACCCAGGTGTGGCGGCTCCCGTCCCCTGCCTTCCTTTGCTTGGTCGAGCTCCCAGCGCCCCCTGTTGAAAGGACGACACCTCCATCACCTGGCAGAGGAACTGCAGCACTGAGAGAACTCGGCTTCCAGATGAGAAGTTCTCATTAATAACTTTCCAAGCAGAAGAATGGAGTGAGACAATGCCAAAATCTTTATTTTTATGCATTAAGTATATTTTAAATAGCTTTGGAATCTAACAGAAGAGTTGTAAGTAATCTTGCCAAAGGCACAGGCTAGCTACAATGAGACAAGTTTATGTTCGTGTATACAAGAAATGACCCTATATATTATACATAAAATATATATATCTATAAAGAATCTATACTGTACACAGCTCACAGCAGTGCTAATTTTTAATGTGATGTAAAGAGATTTTGTGAAGGGACAGCTGCTTTACTGTTGTGTTTTACTGTTTTATTTTTGAAGAAAAAATCTCTTTATTGCCGTCTACTGCATCCTGTGATTGGATGTGAAGCATCTCACTGTAAATACGGTATCATTGCAGCAACAATCAATGTGGACCTAGCAGTGGTGGTGGTGCCCGACTGGTTGCCTCTCTTACCTGTACTTTTAATAGTTTAGTACACATCAGTACTTAACATTTTACTCCCTCTGTCCTCCCCGTCGTTCATTTTGTGTGATAACAATCTTGCTTGTTTTTCTTTTTTTTTTTATTTAACACACAGTAGGATGTCTTCACTTCTTGTATTATTATTTTTTTTTTTTAGTAGTTGATTTCAAAAATTTTATTTTGCACAAGCACTAAAGTAGATGATTTGACTTCACAGGTGACCTTGATCAACATGGTTTAGTCAGTCGTGGTGCTGCAGTAGCTGAGGCGCTGCACGCTGACCTGCCCTGACCTCCGTTAGCCTGCTGACGGTCAGCAGAAAGCTGCAGTGAGAGAAGATGATTTTATCTCTCACTGTCGGATTTCTCTCTGTCCTGTTATTTTTTTTAATCAAACCTGTGAATACGATCTATTCTCTGATCTATTTTTCCATTTTGTAATTATTTCATTACTTTATTCCACTTCTTTCGAGAAATACTGAAGCTAAAAGATTGAATAAATTGATGGTGGTAGAGGAAAGAGTTGTCTGTGTTCTTGAACAAATAAGGTTTTTTTTACATGTTAAGTAGTAAAACTGTTTCACCTTGATGAGGTAACAGGTTCCATTCTTCAGGGCACAAGCTGGATATGAAAAGAAAATATTTAGAAAATTTTGTAGAATTATAACACTACAAATGACCAATATTCGAATAGAATAGAAAACTTTATTGTCATTGTACAGGATACAATGAGATTAACAGTGCTCCTCAAGATTAGTGCATTAAAAATGTAAACATCAACCACCATACACATTCAGTTCCAGTCTCAATTTACCACTTTTTCTGTTCTATTTAATTGTAGATTGAGTTTTGAGCTAATTATTTAGACAGAATTTGAGGAATTTGTGTTCAGGGATTAAAAATAATGTTTATTGCATTTCATAGACTTATATTTACACATAATACAGTATATTAAATGTAATGAATATCAGGGGAAAGGTAACAGGTGAGAAGATGTCAACTTTATTTATATTGCACATTTAAAACAACTTGATCGCTAAAGTGCTTTACAAAGTAAAAGGTGTAAAAACAAAACATCAATATGCAAAATATCATAATGATAATAAAAGAAAAGGCCAAAGGGAAGAGATATTTCTTTAACAATGATTTGAAGCGTGTAAGAGATAGTGATGCTTTTCTGTTGACACCAAACAATTCACTACTTTGCACAGGATATAACTATGATATCAGATTATATTAAGACTATTCCCAGACTGAATGAGGTTATAAAAATCAAAGCTGTATCTTTCCCAGCAGCTCTAATGACACGTTGTATTTTCAGATTCAACAAAAACTGTTGTTGTGCACGAGTCTGTTGTTGTTGTTAGTCCGCCCCTCCTGCAGGGGGCGCTGACCGACAGAGCCGCGTCCCGGTGGCAGCCCCCGTCGATATAAATGCAGCAGGAAGTCAGGGTCCAGTTGATCACACAGAAACAAACGTGCACGCGCGAGCAGCTGCTGTCGAGTTGCTTTAAACCGTAAAGGTAAGATTTTTAAAAAAAACACGTGGAGCAGCTGAACCGAACCAGCACCGTGTCTGCGTGGGTCCGCGTTTCCGGGTCAGTCCCGTGTTAACCGCCCGGTGCGAGTTAGCAGGTTAGCTCCGGTGTTAGAACCCGGAGCTAACGAGGGTTTAACTTCACTGTAACGAGAAGAAGTCATCAGGAGTAACGACCGCGGACATTCTACCCCCTTAAAGGAAACGTCAGCAACAACGAGGACGCTAACCCGGGTTAGTTTCTGCCTCCTGACCCGGGTAATGCTAGCTGCTAAGTGGTAGCTCAACTTTAACGTTTGACTGACAAACCCACTGGAGTTAGTTGTTGTTGCTCCTCGTGAACTCTGACCCGCACACACACACATACACACACACACACACACACACACACACACGTAGAAGCTCAGGTGTTGTGTTGAGCTGCTGGTTTTTCGTATAAAGGAAATAAACTTCTGGGTTTTTATCTCATTAGCTTGTTTTATTTTAACTTCACCTGCAAAAATCCTGAGAGCTAAGTTCGTAAAAGCTAATGCTAGCCTGCGTTGTTCTGGTTTGTGAATCCCAGTGTCATCTCGCTTTAAACACCTGGTGACATCAAGTTCCTCCTCCTGAGGATCTAATGCATGGTGACAATTAGGAATTGTGTTTTAATGATGCGGTTTCATATTCTGTTTATCTGCAGATTCTTTTTGCATCACACTCAGATTCAGTGTTTGAGTCCACAGAACACACATCTGGAGTTTCAGGGGTCAACAGCTTTGCAGCCAAATCCAAAACAATTGGAAGTAAATAGTGATCGATTCTTCAAACGGAGTAAAACACGACATGTCTCCATCCAAGTGTCCGGAAGCCTCGACATTCAAATTCCACTCAAAGCCGTGTCACCGTGTTTTTAGTGACGTGTTGAGTCTGGATTTAAAAACACTTCCCACTCAAAGACAAACAGTTGGATTGTTTCTACAGTTTCTGACCGGATGATATGTGGTGTGTGTGTTTTTGTTGTTGTTGTTGTTGTGTTCCAGAGATGCAGTGTCCGTCCAGGTCACAGAAACACAACTAGGCTCACATGGGATCTCACTGACACAGGAGAGGTAACACATCTCTTAACTTCCTTTAACAGTTTGTGACCCCGCTCATCATCTGGCCCCTGAAGACTGAGTTTGCTTTCGTGCTTTTTGACCCTTGCTTTGCACTTTTTCAGCCTGTTTTTTAAAAATCACTACAAGTCGACATGTCTCATCGAGGGTCTTTAACTGCCGTCGTAACCACAGTGCTCGGGGCGACCTTGGGAGGGCTGCTCATATGGCGAGTTTACCGAACGAAGAGGAAGAGGCTGCCTTCCGTCCAGAAGGCGGCCGATCCCGTGGAGGCTCCTCCTCCGTTGGAAGCGGAGGTCGCCGCCGCCAAGTGTCGATGCATCCAACCGCAGGCCACCGGGGAGAAGGAGTTCAAGGCTGTGGAGTGTCAGACCACACAACTGCCGCCTCCTGTGCGGATCCCGTCAGAAGACCTGCTGGGGGTGAAACCAGTAATGGTGAGCTCTGAAGAGGAATGGCAGCAGCTGTGGCCGCTGATGCAGAAGGAGCTGTCGGTGTTCCCCGTTCTCGGGCTCGACTGTGAATGGGTAAAGACCAAAGGCGTAAGAAATACCGTTCGCATGTTTTTAAAATGGGAAGAGGACAAATCCACCCTGGGTGACTCAGTACGGTATCGTGTGCTCGGGCTGTTTTTCACTTGTTTGTTGTTCTTTGCATGCGGCCACAGTTACCCACAGGAACAAGTTAACAATACAAAATCATATTAATATTCTCAATTGGAGTTCCTGCAATTATTCGTTCAGTAGATCCTGCACGTTTGGTTTGTCCCGACCTTAGATTGTATTTAAAGATGGACGACACGTCTTCACTTCCTCCCACTATCCACAAATGGAGCAAAACTATCCTGGATACAAACGCTGCCATCTTGACGTCACTTTGAGTCCGTCCTGTGCAGTAGCGATTGGGGAATGCAGCCACGTTAGCCAAGTCCCACAGAAACATGGACCTGACCAATCACGTGTCAGTCTCAGCTGTCAATCATGACCTGTCACCCTGTTGTTATAGCATCAACTGACTAATTACAACCAAACTTATCAGAAATGTGAATACAAACCATCAGCGTGATAAGAACTACCTGAAACGACCGAGAAAAATATATGTGACGTGTTCTTTGACTGTTGAGTTCGGGCCTGTCCCATCAGGGTTTATGACGAAACTGCAGACAGCCACCAGGGGGTGATCTCCACACTTTGGGGGATGCTGTCATGTCGTCCATCTTTACATTCTATGGCCCAGCTGAGCTAAAAAAAAAAATATCTGTAGCATTTGGATTCATTCTTTGATAAAAACATGAAATTTCAAAGATCAGTTTTCCTCAGTCGTCCTTCTCTAACCGGTGAAGCTGCTCGTGTCCCTGTCTGACCCGGCTGCTGTTTTCTGTCGCAGGTCTCTGTGAAGGGCCACACCTCGGCGGTCTCCCTGTTGCAGATGGCCTCGTATTCAGGTCTGTGCGTCCTGGTGAGGCTGCTGCCGTTCCGCAGCAGTCAGCAGAACTTCCCTCTCAGCTTCATGGAAGTCCTCAGAGACCCCCACATATTGAAGGTTGGCGTTGGTTGCTATGAAGATGGCAAACGTCTGACGCGCGACTACGGTCTGTCCGTGACGTGCACGGTCGACCTGCGCTACCTGGCCTTGAGACAGAGGTACAGCTTGGGTTTCTTCTTTGTAGTTCTTCACACTGTGAGAAGTTATTCATGTAAAGTCAAAATGTTCGTTTGCACTTGTTTCAGACAAGCAGTGACTAATGGACTCAGTCTGAAGTCCCTGGCAGCAGATCTGTTGAACGTTTCTCTGGATAAATCTCTGGAGCTGCGCTGCAGTGACTGGGAGGCAGATCAACTGACGCTGGAGCAGGTACTCATCCTTTGTGTGACAGAGTTTTGAAAATTAATTTTTCAGATCTACTTCAGTAAATACATCAATGATCTAGACTGTGGCACCGGCTATATTCTAATATGATTCGCCACAATTTCATAATGAACCAACAAATGGACACGTCTCATGAGAGATCTCTAATTAGTGTTTTGCTGCGTTGAAGAGGTTAAACCATTTCACGTGAGCATCCTGCAATGACAAAACATTTTAAAATCACTGCAGCTCGCACATCTGATTGGTTTCTTCTCTGTAGCAGAAGCAGCTGAGACTCAAATATTTCCTGCAGCTCTTTTTCTTTAGTGTTCTAGTTTTCATCAAAGTCTTTCTCGTCTCTTCGTCCCAGATGACTTATGCTGCCAGAGATGCTCAAGTTTCCATCGCCCTCTTCCTCCATCTCCTCGGCCTCCACTCTGAAGCCAGACCCGACTCTACCAGCGGGAGCTCCTACTCCGAGTTGGCGTCCCGCTGCCAGGGCCTGGTGGACGTGCCCTTCAGGGGCCGAGGAGACGGCGACGACAGGGCGGCAGATAAAGAGAAGAGGCGGCGGACGCGGAAACCTCCCACTTATGAAAGCCCAGAGTCTGGAGATCAGCAAGTCCCAGACCCTCGACGGAACAACAAGAGGAAACCGCTGGGTGTGGGATATTCTGCCAGGTAGGGGGGGTGACAACACACAATGAAAACTAAACAACTGTTCCCAACAGCTAAAAATCAACAGTTTTCATCAACTTCTGATTAAAAGTAAGTTTAATTGAATCCAAATCTCCTCCGTCTGTGTTACAGGAAGTCTCCTCTCTATGATAACTGCTTCCTCTACGCTCCCGACGGTCAGCCTCTGTGTACCTGCGACAAGAAGAAAGCCAAGTGGTACCTGGACAAAGGAATAGGAGGTGCGCCGCAATGTTTACAAATCTAAACAAAATATTTCTCATTCTACTTTGGAAAATCGAAAATGTCTTCTAATGAGATCTGTTTCTGACTCAGTGCTTCAGAGCGAAGATCCTTTTGTGGTGAAGCTGCTGTTTGAGCCGTCGGGACGTCCTGACTCCCAGCAGGACTACTATCTGACCGCCAAGGAGAATCTGTGCGTCGTCTGTGGAAAAGCTGATTCCTACATCAGGTTTGACATGATTCTCTGTTACTGATGATGTTTATCAATGAATCAGTACAAGTCCAGGAACTTGTAAGAATGAGCAGTAAATCCTCACATTGGAAAAGCTTCCACTACTAGTTGCTTGCGGCGTCGTTTAGAAAAACATTCATACACTTGAGTGATTAAAATTTCTAATCTCAGCCGTCTCATGTTGGAGAAAAACTTTATTACTCTGCAGTTCTGATTAAAACGACTTGTTCTGTGGTCACACAGGAAAAACATCGTACCACACGAGTACAGGCGACATTTTCCCACCGAGATGAAGGACCACAACTCCCACGACATCCTGCTGCTCTGCACCAGCTGCCACGCCGCTTCCAACGTGCACGACGGCTTCCTGAAGCAGCAGCTGGCTGAAGAGTTTGCCGCCCCTCAGGGCTGCGAGGAGGGAGTTCGCCTGCTGGAGGATTCAGACCGACGGCGGGTGCGGTCGGCCGCTCGGGCTCTGCTCACCGCCGGAGACGGGCTGCCGGAGCAGCGGCGAGACGAGCTGCAGGTTCTGATCAGGGGCTTCCTCAACATGAACGAGAGGCAGGAGCTGAGCGACGAGGCGCTGCAGCACGCTGCCAGTTTGGAGACGAGGTGAGTTTCCACTCCGGCTGCGTCGTCACAGATTTACACTCTAACAAAACTTTCATTCCAGAGTTTGTTGTCACCTTTAAAGAGAACCTGCACTCGTCCTCTAACTGCCCCTCTCTCCCCTGAAGGATCTTCAACGAGGCGTACGTGCCTCACGGCCTGAAGCTGGTGCAGGCGCACGCGGGGCTGGGCCTGCAGGGCCTGATGGACCTGGAGCGTCGCTGGAGGCAGCACTTCCTCAGCAGCATGCAGCCCCGCCACCTCCCCCCCCTCTGGTCCGTCGACCACAACCACAGCAAGTTCCTCCGCAAATACGGAGAGGACCTGCCCATCAAACTCAACTGACGGTCGGACGCTGCCCAGCGGCCGCGGCACCGGGACGGGGAACTCGTTCTTTTTCTCATCTGCTGGTCAAAGTGGTCGGATGGTTTTGAAGCTTCCGCAGCCACTTTGTGAATCTTACAAGCCAAAGAGCTTCTTGAGTGAGCGGAGGGATGACGTGGTTTTCCAGCCGGGACCGAACCGCTACCAGCACGTGGCGTCTGTCCACCTGTTCCGAGTGTGTGAGTGAATACACCCGACCTGTGGTGGACGCTGGAGGACTTGGAGTTTACCTGAGAACCAGATGTGGAGCCTGAATGAACTCGAGCAGAGAATCCAGCTCCGAACCTGACAAACACTAACTGCACCACGTCGTGTAACTGCATACGGACACTTTTTTTATCATAAAAGATGTATAATGATTATTTATGAACAGATTAAGATATTGAAATTTCTGAAGAGATTTTTAGAAGAAGCTGCTTCCTGCTCTTTACTTTCCCCATGAATGTAACTACTGCCCCCCCCCCCTGCAGGTTAGCAGCTTATAACCTCAATCAGCCTATGATTCTTTGCTTTGTAGAGAGAGGGTCAGTTTAAATACGACCTTACGTGATGTGCTGCACCCTGCTGCTGTTTCAGTCTGTTGTCTGTTTTAAGTCGATGGATGAAGGATGAAGTTTCACGGAGGCAACTTGAAATCACGTGGATCATTTAAACTTGTGATGTTTTGTGCTCCTGCTGCTGATTCTCCTGAAGGTCGGGGGCGACCCCATGGGTCATGTTTTAATGAGCCTCTTAATCCCCGAACCTGAACCCTGAATCTACAGCAGTTTCACCCCCGTCCCCCGACGTCATTTTCCAGAATCCAAAACTTTACCGTGAAGAAAAGGTGAAAGCACTGATGTTATTAAAAATGACCCTAAACCCCAGTTTTTGAGTCTAATACATAAAATTTCCATGTGATTCATGAAAACAGCTGCTTTGTCTTAACCTCGAGCCCCGAGGCCGTTTCTGCTTTGTCTAAATTCTGAATGTGAGCGAATAAATAAAAGTCATGTTTGTATAAATCTTGTGCGACGTGTTTTGCCGGCGCTCAAATCTTCACACATGCGACAGACTCACAGATAGTTTTAGATATTTTTTTTATTTCTTACAAAATCACAGTTTAATAAATAGTCTGTAAAAATGAGTACAAAAGTGTTTTTTCTTAACATTTCATATATGAATCACTCGTGACTTTCAGGTCAAAGGAGTCTTTCGTTGGATTTTTTTTTTTTTTTCTTTTTCTTGTCAGGAATGACTTTTTACAATCTAGTTTTGCTGAATTAAGGCCTCTTGATTTTGGCATCAGAACAATCTGTCAGTCAAATGTTTTGTATCTGAAGTTGAATTAGTGTTGAATCGGCGTAAGAGTTCTGAGCTCCCCTGGTTTCACAGTTCAGTCAGAAAAATAAAAGCACATTTACAAATAAATAACAAAGTGGCTCGACATGCAGATGGAATTCATCCCTTGGCTCCACGATGCTGACAGAAGCATGTTCCTTAATGGTCAGTGTCGGACACTGCGGACATGAACACGACAGTAACAATGGCACATGAGGCTTCTTCAGTGAAGGGGATTCCATCAAAGTTCGCTTGAGAATTTATTTTTCTTTTCTTTCTTTATCATTAAACAAGATTTTTTTCTTTTTGGCAAACCTTTGGAAGTGCTGCGTAAAAAATAAACAAGTAAAAGTTTGTGGAATTCCCCTCGTTTTCTTTTTCTTCAGCGGTGACGAGGAGTGCACTCCCGTGTGGTGAGAGACACTCTGACATCTTTACTGCATTACAGCGAAACCTCCGAGGGCGGAAACACACGTCGGGTTTCATCTGGCTGGAGATTCTCACATTTCTGGACAAATTGGGGAAATGTGCTAATTTGTGTCCTTACTGAGATGTGGAGGAGAAAGTCGGTACTAATGTCTGTTTGGTGAATATGACGCCACAGCCAGCAGCTAGTTAGCTTAGCATAAAGACTAGAAACAGGGTGAAACAGCTCGTCTGGTTTTATCCAACGGTCAAATTCTGACTAATTGGTATAAAACCAGAGCTACGGATGGTTTCTGTCGTCACATCCGACAAAAACTTCCTCCTGCAATGTTTCGACCACTCGGGGCGGAAATTAACTTTTCTCATTGCCAAGAAGCTGTTTCCATCACTGCGTATAATCCATACTGTGTAAATGAAGATGGACGAAGCAGCTCCTCTTCCTCCCACTTCCTAAAAATAACAAAAACCATCTTTGAGAAAAAATTACTTAACGTGCACTTTTTGGGAAGCTGTCCATCTTTAAATATTCTCAAATTCTCATGCTAAGCTAAGCTAACTGTAGCTTTACACTGGCTCCTCCACGCAGACATTAGTGATGTGAATCTTCTCCTTTAACCCTGAAAGAATAAATAACTGCATTTTTCCCAAAAAAACATCCAATTATTCCCTCGTGAATCCTCGAGTGTGTGTTTCCACCCAAACTACTGCGGAGTGTTTCAACACTAAATTACTGCATATTATAAACTCCTTTTGTTCGTTCCAACAAAAAGACAATTTCACATATAAAAACAGAACATTTTAAGAAAATGAAAAGTCCTGTTTGATTTCATCCCACGTCTGTTTCTTTTCTTTTCTGAAGGGACAGGCAACTTTCACATTTCTGAACACCAGATGTAACAGGTTTTAAAAACTCACTCATCACTTATCTCTTCTTCTTCTTCAGATTCCATTTCCTTAAAGGTATGAATGAATTAAAGGCATATTCATAACGTTTTTTTCCTAAATTGCGAGTTCCAACCTCGACCCCTCGTGGAATCTCCAAGAGCGGAAACTCTGAAAGTTCAACTTGTTTTTACAAAAGTTAAACACGTTTTTGCAGATTTGAAATTTCGACCTACAAATGACCTCAACTCTCTCCTACGAATTTCACACGGACAGAATTCACATTTTCACTCAGACCAATAAGATTGTCACATTAACATAAGACGCCGCAAAAAAAGAAAATGGTACATATTGCTCCAGAACGGCTGCGTGAACTTAAATCTTCGGCTTCGCTCAGCGGGCTACGGACCAATAACTCATGAAGAAAGGGGAAACCTGGAAATGTGGGAACGTGAAAGCGGATGATTCCTCTAGTTTTTTTGGTCAAAGGCTGTTTGATGATGCAGAGGCTCAGGTTCTGTACAGTGTCGAGGAAAAACAGCTTTTCTCTCGCGAACTGGACGTTTTGTTTCATGGTCATCTCGCCGCTAAGTGACCATCGAGCCCTTAAAACATGTTAGAAACACAACTTCTAAACTACACGGGCGTCGATGATGAAATCAGCTTCATTCATTCCTCTTTTCTTTTTTTTGTCCTATGACGACGATAAGCAAAACAGGCAAAGATCTCCCTCCTCTCCCTCCTCTCCCTCCTCTTCCTCCTCTCCCTCCTCTTCACTGCACCACCCCTGCTCCAAACAACCCCAACTCATTATTGCTTGCATGTAAATACACACAGAATGGGAGACGACTCTTGTCTCTGAACACACACAAAACTATTTCACAGTCAGACTCGAGCGTGATCGACGGCACGGGTCCGAAAGAAAAGAAGAAGAAACAACGACTGCCTATAACTCTTTCTCTTTCTTTTTTCCGTCCTGTGCTCCCTCGGGTTCTTTCTGCTCGGACAAAGACACACTCCAGTTTGTGGGAAGAGACACAACATGGACGTTTGCTGGTGTATTCAGGATGTAGCAAGTCACAGATTCTTTGGAGTTTCATTCGTTAAGCCGAGACGATGGAGCCTGCGGGATTCTCGTGTAGCGTCCCGTCGCAGGATGCTATGTTTCACACACACTTTACATCCACGCAAATTATTCCCAAATGTGGACACACACACACACACACACTTGTCTCACACACACACACACGCTGCCTTTCTCAATGCAACTCATCTGAAAACACAGTTGGCACAGATTATCAAAATAAATACCCTGGAAGCTTGGCACTATGCAAAAGAAACCACATTTTTTTCTGAAAGAAATCTTATAAAAAACTATTGAATAATCTCAGTCTACTCCACGTTTCCGTTAGCCTCACTATTACTTATATACTATATGCTGATGAAGGTTACACCAGTGTCGTAAACCTCTGGATGACTTAACTACCACTGAAACAATATAGCTCCTATTCAAATAGATTTTTTTCCACAAACGTACATCAAAATGAAGTATCTAACATCTGTCCGGCTGTAGATAGTGCTGCTGTCTGCATCTCTTCATAGTGCCTCTGTAGTTTTTTTCCTCCTCCCTCTTTCTTTAAAACAATCAGTTCCTTTTAAAGTAAAATCTGAAACCCAGAATCAAAACCTCTTTCGGTTCTGGGGAACAGACGAGTGCACTTCCCTTTGTCCCGCCTCAGACGGATGTTTGTGGACATCTGTCAGGACACGTTACCTCACAGGTGTCCCTCCAGGATGCTGGTGACAGCCTGGTCCAGGGGCGGCCCTGACGGGGCCCTGGTCGGGGCTGCAGAGGGGCCCTGCAGGCGCTGCAGCTCCAGGATGCTGTCGATGGCGCTCTGTAGATGTTCGCTGAGCATGTTGTCCTCTTGGAGGGGCGGAGGCGGCGGACTCAGCCGCGGCTCCGGCTGAGGCGTCGCCTCCAGCCTGTAACATTTCAGTTTTGGGGCACTGACATCTCTGGGAGGCAACTCGAAGCAAGCCGCCTGTGGCTCTGGCATAGAAAGAGGATGTGGGGCTTTTATTTTGGGATTGGGTGCAGTCTGTGGGACTTCCTGTGCAGTGTCGCTCTGCAGAGCCCCGTTGACGACCTCCTCCTCGTGCTGGGGGCGGGGGGCTGCTCCGTTGGGCGCCTGCTGACAGTGGCGTTCGTTCACGGCTCCACCGCCGTTGGTCAGCTGCCCCGTGTGGTCCCTCTTGAGTCCGGGGTCGCAGGCCGAGTTGTGGACCACCTTGCGGGAGCCCGACTCCTGCTTGATGGTGAGTCTGAGGGCGCCGCGGGAGCTGGAGCGGTACGTCTTCAGGCCCGGGGGCCGGTCAGAGAGTCTGGTCCAGGCCGGGGGGGAGGAGGGGCTGCCGGAGGAGAGCGGGTGGGAGGGGCCGGAGGGGGGGGCTTCATGAGGGGAAGACGCTGATGTAGTCAAGGCCATCATGAACGACTCTGGAGGAAACAAGTGAAGTCAGAGGTTCCACAGCATCAGGTCTGGATCTTTACTCAGGTTTTATTCTAGACATGCAGATTGTTTGGTTTCCAGTTGCTCGTGTTTGCTCGTGTTTGTTCTAAATAATTGACCTCATTACTCTTCTTTTGATTTTATTTGTTTTATACGTTTTCTTGTGTTGCTTTGTCTGACTTTTGTTTTTGTAAGCGTTTTACATTTATATGCTTTTATTGTGAAGTACTTTGTAACCTTTGTTCTGTCGTGTAAAATAATTATAAAGATTTGACGTCTTATAATTTTTCATGTTTTCACCCCCTTGTGATTCTGAATTTGGTTGAAATGACACTTAACATTTTAAGTGGAACTTTCCAAATATATCAAATATGTGTTTTTAATTAGAGAGAAATGTGTTTAAAATATGAAAAATGCTGTTGAAGAAAACAAGTAAAATTGTTTTAACTTGACGTTGAAGCTGCTTTAAAGTAAATTGAAGGAGAATTTGTGGAATTTGTATGTGATCTTTAGTTTTTTAATGAATATGTAACATCTGTGCAGTGATTAAGGATGAAATCCCATTAGGAGCCGTGTTGATAAATGCAAACTGTCTATGAGTTACAAATAATTGATCAATTATTGGGTTATAATTTATTCCCATTATTATTATTATTATTATTCATAAGTCCCAGAGTCCAGCAGTTTCAAGAGCCCCCTCCTCTAACTTTAATTAACATTAACAGTTCTGCTTTAATCAGCTCTTCACTTCTCACGTCTCACTTTTCTTTCTCAGCGTGACCTTGCTCCACTTTGACGCAGCTTAATTACACCTTCACACCTGGGAGCTGCTCTGGAGCAGTTATGGAGGTTAAGTGTTTCGCTCAGAGGCGCCGCTAAATTAGTAATTCACTCCCCCCCCCCCACGTCCAGAGTCTCAGGGCCTGGGATTTGAACCAACATCTTTCTTATCGAAAACAGACAGTGCAGCAGTAATGAAGTAGGTGGAGATGACGGACCCCCTGCTGGGACACTGACCTGGGTCTCTGCGGGCTCTGCGTCTGTCCTCGGCTAAAGCGAATCGCTCGGCCTGAAGGAAGAGACGCTCCAGCATCACCATCTCCGCTGAGGGACTCTCCTGCTGCGGAGAACAAGTCAAACCCCATCACACAAACATCTGGACATTAGAAATAAAGAGTGAGACTATTGTACATTTAACTCACTACTTTATTGAGTTTTGTTACAGATAATGTGGAGAAACGTTAGATATTTTTGATGTGGGATTGATCGTATGAACACAATGAACAACATGTCTCACCTGAGTTTCTCTGACCAGTAGCTGCCTGTATTTGTTGATCATGTCCTTGGTGCGTTTCAGCAGGAAACCGGACACAGAGTCAAACTCCTGGTCCACTGAGGAGAGAGAAACCATCATCCATCATTAATCACTATCATGTTAATGATATAATCAAACCCTGAAGTGAGACTGAAACATTACAGAGCTCTCAGGATTCATTCATTACTGCCGTGGCCTTCGTATAAAGTCTGTGACCCTGGTCATCTTAAACCAATATGAGTTTTTGGAAGCTGATTTTCAGACGAGCACTGAACTCTGGATCCTGCTGGAGGGACGGGACATGGGCCAAGAAGGAACCCATCACATTCTGGTGTGGATCCAGACGTTCTTTATCACTTTCATTCATTTTCACCAATTTAACTACGAGGGTGTAAAGAGCAGAGGCGGATACTTAGATGCAAAGTGTTTCCATAGACAACCAGTGTTTTATATGTATTTTTGATGAGTCAATTTAACCTGGTTGTGTTTCTCTGTTTAGGGACATGATCGTATATTCGAGGTGGAAACCAGACGTCTTCTGTGTCAGCAGGTTAAAACCGGTTCAAACTGTTCTACCAGCCGCCGTCCCGTTTGTGTCCACGTCTCCAGCCTCAGCCTCACTCACCTAAACCGAAGTCGCTCTGGGTCGGCAGGTGACCGGCACACGCGTGGTACGGCAGCAGGCGTCTGACGGCGTCCTTCAGCGTGGAAAAGGCCGGGCCGGTGAACGGGTGCTGAACTTCTGCGTGGTCCGAACACAGCTGCTGCTGGAACCTGAAGGACGCAGGGAGGAGACTGAGCGAGCCGGGGACCACGACTGGTAAACAGACAGGAGGATTTCACACAAACACATTTACCTACTGACTACTCAGGTGAAGTTTTTAGTTAGTGGATCAATCCTCAGTTTCTTCTACATGTTATTATGATGTGATTCATGTCAGTAGGTTTGTATGGTTCGTATCAACCTACTGACATGTACTGACCTCTGTCTCTATACCTCTGCAGTACAGACAGGTCCCCCCCAATCTATCGGAGTAAATGGTCTGGATACGTGTTGAGATTCCTCTTATTTTGGTATCTTAGTTTACATTACTATGATTTGGATATTATGTGCATTTGATTAGTATTTTTATGTTTCTTTAAATACTTGAGGTGTCTTCAAATGCATATGTGATAGCTGCCATTGATTCTTTATATTTCTTATCATATTCTCATGTTCCAGCTAATTATTCCATGACATCTATTTCAAATTCATGGCAGGAAACAAGGACTGTGGTGAGTTTGAGAGGTTTCTCTTTCTAAACCTCTGTGACGTTATGAATGACGGTGGTTTGGATCGTCTCCAGCTCCCCCTGCGACCCTCACAGGACGAACAGGAGACATAACGGATGGACAGGAGGACGGACGGATCTCAGGTTGACTTTCATCTCCTACCTGTGCCGGCGTATTGCTGGTGTGATCCTGTCCTCTCTCTGCTGCTCCAGACAAACTGCCAGCTGGCACACACATCACATTTCAGATCAGATCACAAGACGCAGACAGGCCGACATTTTCAAGTCATTAATATTAAATGTTTTGCGTTTAACGGTGAATAATCACAGAGGGATTTCTCTGGAGCAAATTCAGCTAAACACAGAGAAGATTTGATATAGAATCTTAAATACTAAAAACATAAGAGATATAATATGATTAAAGATTAAACTCAATCAGTATATATCAGCTTTTCACTATTTTCTGACATTATATTGATAGTATGATATAATTATGATACAAACTGATATAAAATTGGATTCATATGAGTCTTTTCCCACCTTGGTGCCTGTCTGCTGGCTCGTCTGCACGGGGCCCCACTCCCTGGGAGCCGGGGGCCCGTGAACATCCTGGGCTGCAGGAGAGCGTAGATGGACATCGAGAGTAAACGCTTTACTCTCCACGGCCAAGGCAGCTGTCGGCTCTGATAAAGTGACAGTGATGACAGATGTGACGATGATGATGATGATGATGATGATGATGATGATGATGATGATGATGATGATGATGATGATGATTAGAATCCCACAGAAAATGTCCTGGTTTTGAGCTGTTGGTTTTATGCTGAAACTCACTGTTTTGTGTTTGCTGTTGCACAGCGGAGTCGTCTCCTCCTTTGGAGAGACGAGCAGCTGCGGGATCAGGCTGCTGCTGAGGCACCGGGACGCTGACCAGCACAGGGGAGGAGGAGGAGCTGCTGTGGGCTGGAGTGTGGCTCGAGGACCGGGGCTGGGGAACCGACGACTGGAGCTGCACCTGGTTCTGGATGAATAAGGCCTGTGAGACCTGGAGCTGAAGCGGGACCTGGTACTGGGCTTGGGGCTCGATGAGGGTCTGTGGAGCCGACCTCTCAGGTGCAGGCGGAGTCATCTGAGCTCCAGCTGGAGGGGAGAACGCTGCCGGAGCTGTTCTCCCTGTGTCCTGAGGGAGGTGGGGAGGGGAGGAGCAGAGCAGCGGTGTGTCCTCAGGATCCGAGCTGAGCGGAGAAGCCTCCACACACTGGTCAGATGTCACGTTGTGGGGGTCCGGATCTGGGACTGAGTGGGTCTGAGGTTGGGTCTCTCTCTCGTTGGCCACGGGGGAGGAGAGAGTCTCCATCGGCACCACTGGCAGCGCTCCAACCAGCAAATCAGAGGTGATGGGAGAGTTAAGTGCTTGCTGTGGTGGAGATGAAGAGAAAAGGATGATTTTTGTTGATCCAGCCACAAACAACATATGTTTTATTGGAGGTGCAAGTTGTTTTTCAACCTTTTGACAGAAGCAGGGTCATATAAATAGAATATAATTCCACTAATAGTCAATAAACCACTAATACTACTAAACCTGAGAAGCACAGTCACACAAACACACACACACTGTAAACTACCTTTACATAGAACACGAACTTGCTGAATCTCTGACCTGTTGCAGATGTTGCATAAAGGCCTGGTTCTGGCTCATGGACTGGGCCACCTCCTCCACTACTTGGGTCATGTCCGCTGGAGGCATCAGTAGTTTGGGCATCTCTGCAGCTGGATTGGGGGCCAGAGGTGGTTCAGGAGGAGGCTGCAGGACGGTGACAACAGGAGGAGAGGGGGCCTGCGGCCCTGCAGAGGGGGCCTGCACGGAGATGTGCTGGAGCACGTGTCCGTAGGGCTGCAGAGGGAGGAACCACACTTAGATGGACTGAAACCATCAGAAATCAGACTCTAAAACAGACCAGTATACTTTGATGAAGTGGTGTAAAGTCAGGTCATCACGTGTCCTCATCAAAATACATATCGTGACATTTCAGAGCGAGTGCAGATTGCGTCCATTAACCTCATTTATGTACAGGAAGAAAACTAACCCATAGCAGACTAGCTTGTAAAAGTTCACCATCATTTTGTTAACTTCAAGTGCGTGGATTTGAAAAGTTCCTTTTCAGAAATCAGAGTTTTAAACTTTGGAAAACCACCAGTGCAGTCGTTTAGATTAATGTTCATACAGAGAATATACTATTCATGGTTGTAGTTGTTGTTATTGTGGGCAAATCAATGAGCAGCACTGGATTTGAGGGTTTGTGCATTAATCTGATGACGCATCTGTTCGTCAGGTATTTAATTCACTGCATTAACAAGAGACATCAGCATATCTGATCTATTTTGAAAAGGTCTATGTGCTTTTCTAGTTTTCACGACCACTCAAAGTGCTTTACAGAACATTCTACTGTCACACATTCATACAGTGCATCTATGGGCAGCACCTTTGGTTCAGTATCTTGCCCAAGGACATACATATGTCCAGTAAATCTACTATCAAATCCAACATGCCACGATAGAGGCTTTCCTCTTGATGCAGAGGTGGTAACTCACCTGCGGCAGTTGGTGGAAAGTCTCCTCTGAGCGGCTCCTCTCCTCTTGAACAGTTCTCTCCGGCAGCAGCACCACAGACGCCTGCTGGAGGCTGAGCTGTCCCTCCGCCACCCCCGCCTGAGGAGCCGGGGCCTGGGCAGCGAAAGGCAGCCCCTGAACCACCGAGGGCCCGTTGACGATCGAGATGGAAGTGAGATCCGGGGAAAGCACCCCCGAACTGTTGATCAAGGTTATGTGGTTTCCAAGAGCGGGACTGTGGACCAGGGTGGCGCGCTGCCCCTGCCCCCCTGCAGTGTAGGCTCCAGCCAGCTGTGCCGGCATCTGGAAGACAGTGGGGGGTGCTGACTGTAGATGCAAGGGTCCTGAAAGCACCGTGGCCTGGCGGAGCGCGAGCTGCCCTGTGGGGGTGGTGAAGACGGGGCTGAAGTTCAGCTGTCTCTGGGGCACAGTAAGGATCTGAGAGCCGTCTACGAGCTGCCCAGTGGCCGATGGGCCCTGGTGACTGGGAGTCAGCAGCGTTCGAGCCCCACTGGCAGGCTGGGAGATTGTGACGGGGGACTGGCCTGGAAGAAGGAACTGGTTTTGGCCCTGGAAGAGTCCCTGAGGCTGGAGCACGAAGGAGCCGCCCTGGTTGACTAACTGCAGGCTGACTGGTTTGGGGAGCTGCTGGCTGGGCTGTGGCTGTGGGCCTGTGGGCTTTTGGCCTGGAGTTTGGGACAGTAAAATATTTGGTGAGCCAGTCCCAGGGACGAATGTAAGACCCGGTGTGGGTTTATGCCCAGAAGGCTTGGGGCTAATTTGAACCAGTCTGGGCTGAATGCTGATGGGGAGCTTGGGCTGGATGTGGAGAGGGGCCCTCTGCAGCACAATCCCCGGTGCTGCCGCTGTGGCTCTCAGGGACGGAGTGATGAAAGGACGACTGGTCAAACTGGGAACAGCCTTGTGGATGATCATACTGGAGGCCTGGGCGGGACTCAGAGAGAAGGAGGTCTCTGGAGAAGGAGCCGGGAACACGTTTCCAGGCAGGAGCCCCATCAGCTGAGGCGGTGCAGCCGGTTTTAGAGAGGGGCAGCCAGGCCCGACAGCCAGGAGCGAGGGCTGGGGAGGCTCCACTGCTGCCTGGGTGTCTCTGGGCAACGCCGGGGTGACGGGCAAGGTCACGGACTTGGTTAGGAATGGTGCGGTGGGAGGAGAGAGGAGAGGAGCGGGTGAGTAGAGGGAGAGACTGTCCCCGGTATGGGCCAGACCTGCCTCCAGAGCCATGGTCTGCTCGGTGATGTCAGCCTCCTGCAGGCTCTGCTGCAGGATGTCACACGCCACCTCCGCCTCCTCCACCTCCGGCACTTCTCCCTTCTTCGCCTCACATCCACCCTCCACAGGCTGCCCACCCTGCACCACCTGCAGGTCTTCACCCTCCGGCGATGACAGGAGAGCCTCCTCCAGGAAGGACAGGTCCACGCACCCGGGGGGAGGCGTGTCTGGGGAATCACTGCCATCTCCCAGCAGAGAGACGGGGCTCTGGGGGAGAGAGACAGCGGGAGACGGGGCGAGGGGAGCAGAGTGGAAAGCAGGGGAGAATTGTGTGATTAGCAGGAGTTAACAGGAAAAGCAGTTTCAGGCACAGACACAGAGAAAAACGAATCCTCGTGGGGGAAAGTGTTGGTTGTTGTGACGCTGCCGGCGGCGGATCCAGACACTCACCGGGGCGTCTGCGAAGAGGGAGGTCTCCCCAGAGGAGGAGTTAATGAGCAGGTCCTCAGTCGGCAGCTGGTGGGATGAAATCACACGATTTTGGGTTGGGCACAGTCGTACTTCATGAATTCAGTATTACGCTACAACTGTCTTTCCTCCACATCTCCCACAAGAACATGTGCCAAGAAATAGTTTCAACTCAAACGTTTCATATGAACTTTGGATTTCTTTCTCTGGACGACGTCTGTTACCTCATTGGTCCCATGAAGGAAGTCGTTCAGGGCTTGGGGGTCACTGAGAAGACGAGGAGAGGAAGATGAATATTTGGTGAAATGACAAAGAAAGTTGCAAAATGAGAAAAAACTTAAATGTAAACAAACCTTTTCCCTTCAATGTATTTTACTTCTATTTAATTATCTGTAGAGTTGTGTTTAATCCAAACTCACCACAAAACATCAAGTAGACAAGTCCCATCTTCATCCTCCATGTCAACTGAAGGGAAGAGGAGGACAAATATTTATAAAAGGAGATTTAATCAGCGAGTAAAAAGCAACTTATTCCCAATATCTCTGTTTTTATGACTCCAACCGGTCGTTATCTTCATCATCGATACGTCTCCAGGTAACTTTTTACTCCGTAGATTCTCTAAAGTCTCTACTCACACGCAGAGAAATATCTTGAAAATAATGTTTGAGTTCTGATAATCAGCTTCTTCCTTTAAGATCCTCTTCATACATATCAGACTGAAGAAAGCCTGTTCTGTCACAGCCTGGAATATATATATACTGTATATTTCTTTGCTTTTTATTATAATGTGAGGAACCCTGAACTGATCTTTTTAATCAAATCTATACACAAATCTTTACTTAAATGTTTGACATAGAAAAGATCAAATAGTAGAATGCACATAATAACTTTAACATAACATCTGTTTGATTAAAAGGCTGAAAACACCTGCTGACGCTGAGGTTCACAACTGAAGATTCGTCCCCCAGCATTTTTGGTTTGTGACCCTTTAAAATAAAGGTTGTGGCATCAAGAGTGTGTTTTAAATGGTTTTAGAGGCCTGGAGAGGTAAAGGCACATTGAGAGGAGAGTAATGTCTCGTGACCTCTCACATCTGCTTTGACCCCAGGTCGGGGGTCCCACACACTCCACAACATACTTCATATGTGAGAGGCCCCATACAGAGCGGTCGAGCTGAGTTCTGGTGGAGGCCTCATGGGAAGTCGTGGCCGGGCTTCGGTGCGTGGAGGCGGCGGGGAGCCAGGCCGAGGCGGCGGGACGGAGACGGGTCCTCCTCCCTGTGGTGGGGCATCGCTGCGTCCTCACTGTGGAGAGGCTGGACGAGAGGACACACACACACACACACATGTCATCAGGTCACTTGAGGTTAGCAGAAGCCAGAACACATCACATCACTATGGGGTTCGTGGGGTTTCTGCTGTGGTTCGGTTGCAGACGTCTGAGCGGACGTCTCCCATCATTGCATCATCATCATCATCATCTCTCTCTTTTTTTGGGATGTATTGATTATGCCTGAGGCTGATGAGGAAAATGGAAGCTATTGTTGTGTCTCTCACAGACATGAGAGGCGACTCAGCTGTGAAGAGACGACTCCCCCTGCTCCTGGGAGGTGACTGCTCCTCTCCTCATGGCTGGATGATGATAAAACACACAATGTGGAGAAGCTGGAGCCCGGTGTAAGGTACCACACACACACACACACACACACACACACACACACACAGACACACACACAGGAGACAAACCTCTCTGACACATTTCTGTTTACAACACGACCACCGCATTATCAGCCTCCAGGTTCCGCATCGCCCAATGAAATCCACGCACACGACCCTCACGCAAACCTGCAGCCGAGCCTCATGCAACAACAGCATCCAGCGACGCATCTGCAGGTTACGTAAGGTGAATGTGCGTCCATGTGAAATGAATGTGCCAAACGGTGCAGGACGCGGAGCCGCTGCTGCTCAGACTCCGTTTATTTCTAATGAGAATAATGTCATGTCTCAGGGTGGGAGCGCGGCAGCGGCTGTAAAAACCACATCTCGGTAACAAAAGGTGCCTTGTGTTGAATTTCAGCTCCACACAACCGAGTGGCTCCTTCGCCGATGAGCCGCGAGAGTAAATCCCGCAGAAAATCAACAACCGAGAGGAGGAGGAGAGAAAACTCACCCCTTCTTTGTGGTTTATTGTCCTGTCAAGCGGGGCCTCTGCGCCATCGATTCTCACTCAGCGGTCCTTTCAGATGCTAAGAGGAGGAGGAGGATGGGGCAGGGTGGGCTGGAGGAGGAGGGGAGCAGAGGATGGGTAGGTGGGGGTGTGAGAAACACACTGATCACAACACAAAGGTGGAGGAATCAAAAAAAAAAAAGAACTGGGTTACAACCGAGGAGGAGGAGGAGAGGAGGAGGAGTGTGGCCGCCTCCTGCGCCCCGTCAGCCGGCACACGCGTCAAATGTCCCCGCGCCGACCCAGTGCGGAACTCCTCCGTCCCGGTGATACACGTGCTCTTCCACATGGAGGGTATTGATTTTCATTTGTCTCCATTCAAAAAAATACCAAAATCAATTTAATGTCAAATCAATATTTCCAGACTGTGTCCAAAAGGAGGAGGGAGAATTACATCTTCACGGTTTTATTCCCATTTAAGAGATGAAGATGGGGAAAAACACAAAGACATGAGGGATAAATAAAACCAGTAAAGAGAAACAGACTGGGAAATCAAATAAAAATGATCACAGAGCAAAAACACAAACCAAAAAAGAAGAGAAGACATGGTTTTAATCTTAATCTCATGGTCCAACTGTTTCTTAAATCCAGGGAAATAAATCCAGGCACTTAAAAAAGAAAAACTCTTAGATGCACTTTTCTGAAATCAGACAGAAGAGAAGTGGCAGAAGGAAAAACAAGACAATAAAAAGAGACAAGAAAGTAAACCAGTGGAAGAACAATTACATCATCATAAAGATATTAATGGTAAAAGAAATTTAATAGAGATTTATTTGCTTGTATTGAACATAAAAAGTTCATAAACATGTGCACAACTGTCATCATTCATTTAAAGGTTTCTGCAGTCGACACCAGAATGTGGAAGAGTAAGAAAAGATGAGAACAAAGGAATAAAAGACAAAAAAAAAGTGTTTATTTGAAAAGAAGGAAAAACTAAATGAAAGGAAAGAGCCAGAAAATTGTTCAACACAAGATGGAAAAGCTGAGGATAAAAAAGAAAGAAACTTCCGAGACTTATTTAAAATGAAATCTTTATTAATAAGTCAAACATTAAGATAGAAAATACACCTCCTCTCCAGGAAGAAAAAAAAAATATTTTCAAAAATAAGTTCGGTCAAACTTTGTCAACACAAGTTACACAGTAAAAATAACACTAAACCCCCCTACACAACCCCCTTCTCCCGGACTCTCCAGCCGTTCCTTCACTTGGTCGCCTGCTGGGCCTGACGGCGAAGCAGCACATAGATCTTCTCCTTGATCCAGTCCTTGTTGTACGGCTGGTACGTCTGCGTGTCGGTTCGATACCTGAGGCACAGAAATCATCTGTATTCACTTTTTCAAAAGACAAATCTCTGCACAGAAGACGTAAAGCACTGAATCTAACGGGACACGTTTCCACACGAGCTCTCCGACTTGTCCTCTCTGTGAGGTCAGACATTATGTGCAGCTACACAGACGGAGAGAGAGAGAAGCACCACAGCAGCTGCTTGAGATGGTGTTTCGCCAAAGGGCACCATGGCAGAGTGTTGTACACACAGGGGTCTGAACCTCCCACGAGAAGCCAACAAAGACGAACCGTCACAGCTTCAGGCTCAGTGAGCTTCCTCTGCTGTACTTGTATACTGTGTTCAGATCATAGATTGCCAATCGCCCCCTGGTGGCTGTCTGCAGTGTAGGTCATAAACCAGACCTCCTCCATGTTAGCAGATGGGACACGGACCAAACTAAAAAGTCAAAGTACACGTCCCATTATATTGTTCTCAAAAGGTTTTTGTCACTTTAGTTTGATTGAGTTTTTGTGTTTCTCATCATTTTGGTTTTAACAAGTAATTTGATGCATCATGATTGACAGCTGAGACTGACTCACGATTGGTCGAGCCTATGTATGGGCCGGACCTCTCGATCGAAGATGGCAGCGTTCGTAAGTGGGGGATTTTTTGGTTCATGTCTGGATAGTGGGAGGAAGTGGAGATGTGTCGTCCATCTTTATCTACGGTCCGCTGTGTGTGTCGCTGGACACCTGACGAATCAGTCGAATCATGAACTAGTTTTAACAGCTCACGTGTTCTAAGTCAATGTGGAGGACCCCTGCAGGCTGGTTTATCACCAGCAGCTTTAATGGCCTGAATCCAGTCTCACAAACTTACACCAGACAGCTGAGGTCAGCCAGGTCGTCGATGAAGTCGAACAGCTGGCTGATGTCGTACGTTATCGACGGACTGTTGGGGTTCATCCTCTTTAAATGCTCCTCGTACATCTTACAGACACCTGCAGGAGAGAGGACCTGTTAGTCGTCTACATCAGAGAAGATCACTGCCAGATAAATACTCAATTAATGTACTTATATCTGGATTAAAAAATCCAGATATAAAATTCTAAAATCAATATCGTGTGCAATATCATTTGCAGTATCCCATACTACTCCCAACTCACTGCCACTGTAGTATTAGTTTATCTTAATACACTTAATTATATATCATTACAATACACTTATATTTTAGACTGTTTTATTTATCTTTTCTGTATATTATTTTACTTTATATTGTTCTGTACTGTAATTTCAGAGCAAGCTGGCACAAGAACAAGTCTTATCTTATAGTTAAATTCTTTACGATCTAGTTAGCCCCTTAACTTAAATATCTATAATTGTATTTCAGTCAAGACAATAACGTGTCAATGAGAATAAGAAAGTGGTGAAATGGGATTTTTCCTACTTTAAAAAGATACAGTCTGAGTTGTATGAATGTGTGTTTAACTGGTGCATATCAACACGATTCACAGTGTTTCTGAAGAAGAAGAAGAAGAAGAACAATCCGTCCATCAGCTCACCTTCCATACACTCGTTGACTGACTCATAGTCAGCGTACGTCCTCCCCTCGGGCCTCTTGGTGGGCTGCACCAGCAGGATGGTGTGGGACTGGAGAACCAGACACATGCGGTTTAGACGGGGGTTCAACTATTCATCTCAACATTTACATATTCACAGTTGTACAGACTTTCGATTGTTACGTGTTAAAGATGTGAGACAGGAATAACAGCAGGTTATGAGTGAATTATCATCGCAAATAGTCTTATTGTCTTTAATTTGGTTAATTAATAAATCACTTTGCTCAATTTACACCAGAAATGTCCACAACTGTCTGTTTCCCTCTTTTAAAATGAGGATTTTCTATTTTTCTTGGTCGTGTGACGAGTTTAGACTGAAGACATCAAATCTCAGTCACTGTAAACAGCATCTTTAATACTTTTAAAAATCATTTATCTACAAAGTGATATTGGAAGATTCATTTATTAATACGTATTTTTTTAGTTGTCTGCAGTCTGTCATTAAAACGAAAATAACTTCACAAAGCAAACAGAGCTAAATCTTCCTGTATATGTATCAGCCAACACTAATTTAAGGATATGAACAGTAATATAAAGTATTAAAGTACTGTACTCACTGAACAACATGTATATTTCTTATGTATTTCCATTTCTGGACATTTTATACTTTTATATTTATACATTTAATGCTTTTAGATTCTTAAACGTGACAATTCGCTGCTTTCCCTCATTTTAAAACCACAGTAAACTCCTGAACTCTGGATGATTAATGGTTAATCACAACTTTCTCACATTTCACAAACCAAACAAACACAAAAAACGTGAAAATAATCACGAGTCGCAGCATTTTGAGGTTTTAAATCCACAACAACCAACAACAACACGTCAATATTGATAGTTGCAGTACAATATTACCCCGCAGTACTTTATTCTTTACACTATAAAACACAAGTACGTGTTCAGTAACTAGATAAATGACGGGAAGCGGCGCAGGAGTGTTTAGATTCTCGTGTTTGTGCGAGTGACGGGTTCGAGCCGCGGCTACATTCATGCTAACAGGGACGTTTCTGTCGTCACCGAACATTTCTCCTGCTGAGATGAACTCGACGAACACGTTTCACGGAACCGGACAAACTTCTGCTGGGTGAACGTCGAACCGTAAACACGCACTGACCATGTTCTCGAGTCGTTTCAGGTCGTTTCCGTGGATCTTTCTCGGGCTCCTCGTCTCAGCGGGTTGACCTCTGAACCAGGAAGTGGAAGGCTGACGCTGCGTTCAAGTAGCAGAGGCAGGATGGGACAGAAGAGCTTTTCCTCCAATCAGCAGCGTTCACTCCCCCAATGTCCAATCAAACTGTGAAACGATGTACACGCTCAGAATTATCTTATTTAATCATGTTTTATTCTATTCTGTTATTCTTGTATATTCTTTATTATCTTGTCGACCTCATTCTGATCTCTCTGCTGTAATTCAATCTAATATGTCTCATTAATTAAGTGTTTTCTATCATGTCAGAGTGAATACATCACATAACTAGAGAGTGACTTGATTGAATGATGTTAAACTTATACATTAATATACACATTAATCACATCATATATTTAATTAAATCACTTTTAAGATATTTGATTTATTCACACTATCTCAACACTTCATTAATGTGACCCTTCACATTTAACTTATGGAATAAAGTTATGTGGAAATTGAATATGTTCGTTCTGTATTTGCATGTGTTGTGACTTTTTGCAGTTTCTACATTTGCACGTGTTGTTAGTTTTTGCCACACGTTTATCCTCAAATTGAGGAAGTGGTTTTCTTAATTTGCACGTTTTTTATTAACTATTTGCATGTGTTCCCTTAATTTGCACGTTTTTATTATCTATTTGCATGTGTTCCCTTAATTTGAACGTTTTTTATTATCTATTTGCATGTGTTCTCTTAATTTGAACGTTTTTTAATTATCTATTTGCATGTGTTCCCTTAACTTGCACGTTTTTTAATTATCTATTTGCATGTGTTCTCTTAACTTGAACGTTTTTTATTATCTATTAGCATGTGTTCCCTTAATTTGCAGTGCGTTGATCTCTCTCGGCCACCGTACCCCCGCTCCAGCAGCAGCACCTGAACGCAGCACGGCCACACTTTATTTCCTCACAGATGTGTTTTCAGTCCGTCGTTGGTTTAAAGATCAAAACTGAGTCCGGATGTTGAATTAATTATTTCACCGGATCGTTAACGAGAGAAACGTGAAACACGCGCCGTGGCCGTGAACGCGCCCCGGTGTGCGGCAGTAGAAACCGGAAGTAGTTTCCAGCGGCGGCCGGATGCTCAGTGGACACACAGGAACAACAAAGAGGGGAAAGCACCCGGGTTTCAAACCCTCAACTCACACCCAGCAGCTTCTCTTCAGCTTGTAGCAGGTGAGTTCGTCTCCTCTCTGTCCGGCGGGTTTCTCCAGTTCCCCCCCCTGTTCTCCGAGTGAGTCATGTAGCATTAGCCACCTAGCTCGGCCGCTGCCTCCCGGTGCCGTTAGGACTCTGTGAGCTAACTAGCTGCTGTAGCGGCGCAGCCCCGAGGAACGAGGAGCCCAGTGGGAACTGTTAGCTTCGCGTTAGCCCCAATTGACAAACCACGTTAGCGTCAAGTCTCATTAAACCTTCGCTCGTTCAATCAATTACCAATTAGCCGCGGGTTTCCCTTCGGTCACATGAACGTCACGTCCCCCGCCGGAGTTCGCGTGTTACATGTGACGTCCACAGGTTGGTGTCTAACGGTTCATTTCATTACTATGGTTAGTAGTCATAGTTACTGTTTTTACTTTATACATGGTTTTGATTATATGTTTATCTCAGTTTAATCCTCACAGGGGAGAAGTAGAGTCACACAGGTGAGGATGCAAAGAGGCGAGTCACCGGTAAACCTGCGAGATAGAAACCTACATGGATCATAACTAGTAATAAACACAGTGTAAAGAGAATATGAGGATATATATACAGTGTGAGGAGGATATATACAGTGTGATGATATATACAGTTTGATAATATGTACAGTAAAGAGGATATATAGAGTGTGGATGATGATATATACAGTGTGAGGCTTGATTTCACATTAGCCATTAAATTGCACAATCAGAAATGAATGTTGCTCAGTTAAAGAGTTTACACTTGTAGTTTCAGTGCAGCACAGGTTTGCTGCAAAGTTGCTTTCATATTTTTTGTTATAAATGATGGGTTCATACTCCAGCTTCATATAATGCTCACATGTTGTGATGGAAAGTAAATACACACACACACAGGTTAAAATCGGAGGCACCACATGGTTATTGGTTTCATTGCAGATGTAGAATTCAGGTCGTTCACCTGATTCTGCAGCTGCTGCACATTTCCTTCCTTGTTGATGATCTAATAATATTGTATCTAACAGGGCGGGGCAATAAAACACTATCAATGATCATCACAATATCATTACAAAAGTCCAGTTTAAATTGATATATTGCTTCTTCATTGTGTCAGCAGGTATAACATATTATTGATTAACCTCGGATTTATGACTCTGCTCATAAAGAAGAGTTAAAGCCGTGTCTTCTGTCTTTAAGCTGGTTTCATGAACAGTTGTGATAATTAACGACATCGACTGATGTGAAATTTATATCTTGATATAGTTTTTGGCCACATCACCCAGCCCTGGTGTTTAATAATATATTTACCAGAGGTGCAACTTTTTCTCCAGAATTACTCCTCTTACTTTTGATGCCTAAAATATATTTTGCTTATGATGCATTTGTGCTTTTACAAACTTAAAAATATAAACAAAGGACTTGAAGTGAAGCACTTTTACTGAAATAAAACATGTGTGATTCATGTCACACGGCTCACATGTACTTGTGTTCACTAAATTAGTCCCTGTGATGTATTCTTCTATAACCAGGCTTACATATTAACTTAGGTTTCTTATTAGCTTCCGGTGGCGTGAAAGTTCTCGCTGTGTTAAGAGAAACTGTCGAGCCTCATCCCCCCCCAGTGACCAGAGAATTAAAGAGTTGGCTGGTGAACGGCTGGTGTCTCCTAAAGATTCAGTGTTTTAGTACAGATTTCACTGTCTCTCTCCACTGCAGCTCAGCAAGAGAACACACTGTGAAACACAAAGAAGGGATTTAATGATTCAGAAGAAGAGGTTGTGAAATACCCATTTAATTCATTTACATACAAGACTGAAAACCTGATCATTTGTTTATTTAGAAGGATCCCCATTAGCTCTACCCTAAGACAGAGCTACTTTTAGTGGGGTCCACATTTAAAACATACACACAAATATCAAACATTTAAAACGTACATTACAATACCAATATCAAACATTTGAAACATGCGTTACATTACAAATATCAAAAGTTAAAATACATAAAAATAATGATCATACAATTTTTGATCATGTCTTTAAAAAGTATTTTTGATGAGAATGAGGACTGAGTGAGTTCTGTAGAGTCAGTGTAGACAGCAGGAACGATTACAGTGAATCTTTGGGAATTGAAACAGACTGTGACTTAAAACATTAAAGCACCAATCTGCTCTTTTCTGAATCCAACATCAGTGTAATGTGTTTTTTTATTTACTCAATTGATTTGTGGCCTCTTCAGGGGCCATAAGCTGAATATTGTCCTCTGTTCTCTTTCATCAGGGCACAAGAATTTGGTTTGCATGTGAGGACAAGTGTCTGCCGAGCCAACGATGGTGAACAACATTGAAATGGATATTGAAAACAATATGGTGAGTATGCGAAAATGTCGCAGTTGCGCTCTCAGCGTCGGTGCATTGTGTAATGATTAGCCCACAGTTCAGTTCCTGGCAACAAAGTGTTTCAGTGTCGCGTCACCGTCAGCCCGTCTTAAATTACTTTGGCTTCTTTCATATATGAAGTTGTGAGAAGGAGGAGAAAGGTGTCAGAACAAAGTAGATACATGAATGTAAGAGTTCTGTCTCTGCTCTCACTAAATAAAGGTGTGGCCTCTGGTACATTCAAGGGGTCAAAGTACTTTTACTGTCACAGTCTGCTCAGCAATTCTTGTTTTGTGTTTACACAATAACAGTTGTGTATGTACAGTACAACAATATCTGTGTGTGGTGGTGGTGGTGGTGGTGGGGGGTCTCAAATAGGTCATTCAGGTCAATATGAGGCTATAAAGGACGTTTAACACATTTTGTTTTCCTGTCACAGAATCACTGCACCTCAACAAACGGTCAACTTACACTGATCCAGTAAAGTAGTCCGTGTGTGTTGTGCCCTTGTTCCGAACATTGGCCTTATTCCCAGCACCGAGCTACAATGCGGCAAACCACACAGTGAGGTCACTTTGTACAACAGCCTGTTTATCAGAGCTGTGGCAGCTTTCACTAGTCCGATCAGTCCCCAGAGATGCCTCCTGTTTTCATTTCTCTGAACCCGAAAAGATCGCTTCGTGTCTCGACTCGCCTGCCGGCCCTGAGAGTTTCAGGTCACACAGTCTCCTTGAATTTTCTCTTTATCCGGTTCCTGACTGAACAGATCCTCGGGGTGGGCGGGAACGAGCGCAGTGTTGCTATCTGGGAACTGGTGTAGTGAGTGTAAATGTGCCAGTTGAGCTCTGATCCGCTAACACAGACGACCCGAAAGCAGCTGCCAACAAAAACTGTTCCAGCTAAAACTGGAAGTCCCCAATTAAACCACATTTAAATTCACTAGATCCACGCTTTTATTTGCATTTGCACCAAATTGCACACACTCAAAAATATCCACCCCCCCCTAAAACGCCTGATTATTTTCATCAAGATCAATGAGTTATTCTCTGAGGATGCAAATGTTGGAAAAAAAAGCCAATAGATCTTTAAGTTTAAGAAAGTGTAAACAAAAATATTCCTGGATCTGCGCCCTGATCCGGATCCGCACCCTGAACATAACCAAATCCATCCGGTAGTTTTGCGTCATCTTGCTGACTAACTGACAGACAAACAAACGAACGCCACCTCCTTGTCAGAGGGTAAAAATTATGCTCTTGTTCAGATACAATACAAGAATCTTACTGTCTCAGCCCATCAGGACGTCCCAGAAGTCTTCGTAGTTATTGGACCACACCTAGAGGAAATACTTGGTCAACAGGCTTGATCTTGTTGATTCTGAAAAATTCCTGGTGTTATTTTTGCTATGCTTAATCTACACTCTCATAATTATCTGTAAATATATATATTTAGCTTTGTATGTGTTTATATAATTATAGAAATACCCTTTAAACTGTCACTACACCAGTATTGCATGAATTCCTCTTAAAGAACGGCTCCCTCGATCCACAGGACCAACAGGAGTCCAGTGCGCCTCCTGAACCCGCCCAGCAGCCACAAGAGGGCGCGGTGACCAGAGCGCGGTCCAGGGGAAGTTCAGGAGCTGAGGGGGGAGGCGGCGATGGCGGCGGAGGAGGCGGTGCAGGTGGCAACGGCAGCGGGCCGGAGCAGAACGGACAACCTCCCGCCGCTCGACCCCCGCGCGTGATGGAGAGCGAGGAGGACGAGGACGAGGAGTTGACCTTGAAGTACGGGGCCAAACACGTCATCATGCTGTTCGTTCCCGTCACCCTCTGCATGGTGGTTGTCGTGGCAACCATCAAGTCCGTCAGCTTCTACACCCAGAATGACGGACAGAGACTGTAAGTGATGCTGGATGCTGATAGGCTGGGAAAGAATGTGGCACTTGTTCCATACTCACATGGTGTTGTAATGAAAATACAATACAGCTGCAGCGCCACTAGGTGGAGTTAATGCAACATAGACTGTATCTGTCCTACATAGTTTGAATACCAGGACATCAGTGTTATTGCATAAGATCTTAAAACATTATATGTCTTTACCTCTTATCCAGAGTCATTCAAATCTAAACGACCACAGTGAAAACAGCTACAGACAAATACAGTTTTTTTCATCGTTCTTTGAAATGTCCCCCTCAGGATCTACACGCCGTTTCCTGAAGACACCGACACGGTGGGACAGCGAGCGCTCAACTCCATCCTGAACGCCACCATCATGATCACTGTGATCATCGTGATGACGCTGGTGCTGGTGCTGTTATACAAGTACCGCTGCTACAAGGTACAACTTCAGCTCCCGTTAAAATGGCTGCATTACATTTAGATGTTGAAGAGGTGTGTGAGTTGCTCTGCACCAAAACCAATAGAATAGTGAAGAAAATGTTTATGAAGCACTTTCTGTAAAGCTGCACATTCCTGTGGAGGTTTATCATGTAAATTAAGTTTAAAATAACCTGCTTGAGTTTCGTCTAATGTTTAATGGTTTAAACCTTTAAACCGTTTAAACTCCGGTTCAAGCCACTCACTCTGAGCAGCAGACAGGTGGGGCTGAGCACTTCAGGACAATGAGCCACCCACCTGGTCGTCTTGGTAGTTTTAAAAACAAACACGAGAAGCACATTTTTGCAAGTTGAAACATTCCCATGACTTCTCCTCCACAGGTGATCCAAGGCTGGCTCTTCCTCTCCTCTCTCCTCCTGCTCTTCTTCTTCTCCTACATCTACCTCAAGTAAGCCCCCCGCCCCGAGCCTTTGATCTTTCATAGATTCTCGTGTCACGTCGTCACTTCTTGACGATGATCGATGGAGCCTCTCCAGGTATTTTCACCCTGTCTCTGCTTTGTCCAACAGAGAGGTTTTCAAGACCTACAATGTGGCCATGGACTATTTCACCCTGGCGATAATCATTTGGAACTTCGGAGTGGTGGGCATGATCTGCATTCACTGGAAAGGACCTCTGAGGCTTCAGCAGGCCTACCTCATCATGATCAGCGCCCTCATGGCCCTGGTTTTCATCAAGTACCTGCCAGAGTGGACCGCCTGGCTTATATTAGCTGTCATCTCAGTCTACGGTAAATCCTGTCCTCTCCTCCTTGCTCTGACCTTTGTGCTTTTAAGGAAGAAATACGTCTTTAATCAACTGCTTGAAGATGTTTTTGTGCTGCAGCGTTCGGTCATCTGCTTCCTTTTAGTGCGTGAAGACAAAGGGAAAACTAAACATGTGCAATCTGACTTTCTTTCTAAAATACAGAATCATTTTTTGTAACACAAGTAAAGAGATAAACTTTTTAGCAACTTTTTAGCCTTTTCAAAATCGTAAAAACCAAAAACATCTGAACCAAAGACTAGTTTATCAAAAAGTCAAATGCAACAACTCCAGTAGGATCTCATTTATTGTAAGGATTTGTTTTTCTTTCCAGCTGCATGTGTAAATGAAATAAAGAGGTGGTGTGATGAAAGTAAACACGTGTGTGTCAAGCCCTGAAGCCTTTGCCCAAACGCGTTAAGCAAATGTGTGATGAAAGACCAATCTACCAGGAAAGGAAGTTGGACTCAAATCAGCTGCTTGACCAATTTCTCTTAAGCTTCCCTCTTGCTGAAGAGTTGATTGGTCAAAACAGTGGGTTGTGGACAATAATGATTGTGGCTAATTGACTTTAGTTGCCGTAGCAGATTGGTGCTTTCGATTAAATAACAATCACTTAGTCATTTTGTATGTTGAAATTGTTTTGTGTGGCTAAATCAAATACTCCAAACTTCATTGTAGAGTCAAATGCACTCATCGTTACTTGTAGACCAGCTCTCCACTCAGTCAGAGCCAGTTTGGCCTCCTGGTCTCACAGATGTCCGGCTGATGTGTTCTCAGCTTTTCAAAGTGTCCTCTGCTTATTGGCCTCTGGCCTCTGTCTTCTCTCCTCTCACAGATCTGTTAGCGGTGCTCTGTCCCAAAGGGCCCCTGAGGATCCTGGTGGAGACGGCTCAGGAGAGGAACGAGCCCATCTTCCCAGCGCTCATCTATTCTTGTAAGACTGACTCTGACCATCCAAGACAAGCTGTTTAACATGTGTTATTCCTCTTTGGCTCTTCTTGTAAAACAAACCTTAAACCGACAGTTTGACTCGCTCTCTTCTTCCCCAGCTACAATGGTGTGGCTCGTCAACATGGCTGACACAGACGGGCCGAAGAGGAACTCGACAGAAGCCGCTTCGCCGCAACAAGTCCCTCAAGAAGGTGAGTGGGGGGGGGGGTGTCAAAGTGTTTATTTTTTCGCAGGCTCCAACCTGTGGCTGGATGTTCTCCTCACGATTGTTGTTTAGTCTAACTGATAACACTCGTCTGCAGCCGTGGCGTCTCCCGGCCCCTCCAGCCCGTCACAGGACGACGGCGGCTTCACTTCAAACTGGGTCAACCAGCAGGAGCACCAGCTGGGACCGCTCCAGTCCACAGACGACACCAGGCGGGAGGTCCAGGAGATGCCCTCTGAGCGTCCTCCCGTTGACGACGACGACGAGGAGAGTGAGTGCTGACAGCAGAACCGTTTATATCCAAACACAGATGCACAGTGTTGATTCAACCATGTGATTATCCACAGGGTCTTAAAAAGCCTAAATTCAATAAACTGACTTAAATATGTTACAATATTAGTTTCTAGGATTTAAATACTGTAGATTTGAGTTGTGTTCAAACCCAGATGATCTGCCGGCCTCCTCCTCACTGTGATCATCATCTCTCTGTTCCCTCTTCGCCAAACACACTAAACATTTCCAGAATGTTTTTTATGTTTTCTCGTTTCTGTGAAATTGGTGTTTGTGAATGCGACTCCATGTTTTCTGGCCGTGGACTGTTTTTAGTCGCAGCAGATTAGGACACGATTATTCATGGCAATTGCTAGGTTTCATGTCTGTACTATTTGAGGGCCGGCGCTCTTTTCTAACCTACAGCTTCAGTAAGTACGGGGTCGGCGCTCTCGTTTGTACAGTAATTACAGCTGAGAAAAAAGATTTCTATAGGGGTTGGAGGGCGTGGGGCCGGAGCAACTCTTGTGTTTGAATTAACTCCACCCTGAATGTGGTGTCGTCCCGTGTTCTCAGGGGGCGTCAAGCTCGGGCTCGGAGACTTCATCTTCTACAGCATGCTGGTGGGAAAGGCCTCGGCCGCAGCCAGCGGCGACTGGAACACCACGCTCGCCTGCTTTGTCGCCATCCTCATTGTGAGTGACCACAGCTGCTTATTTCGGTGTCAAGTCCCCAAAACCTCATCTCTGTCTCTCAGCGCAACATCCAACCCCCACGTTATGTGAACCGTAAACAGAGCTGAGGGTGTTTGGTACACAAGCACTCATTGTGTTATTTCCTGTTTTATTCTGTCTGCAGGGCCTCTGTCTGACCCTGCTCCTCCTCGCCATCTTCAAGAAGGCGCTCCCCGCTCTGCCCATCTCCATCTTCTTCGGCCTGGTCTTCTACTTTGCCACCGACAACCTGGTACGGCCCTTCATGGACAAGCTGGCGCTACACCAGTTCTACGTTTAGCAGGACGCTGGCCTGATAACCCTCACCTACATAGCTCTCTGGCCAACAACACGAGAGCGGTCCCTTCACAGCCGGGGAACAAAGGATGATGCAGGGGCCCCTCCCGCCCCCACGTCCCCTCCTAAGAACTCATGATGATGGGACACATGTAGTTTTTGCTCTGCCTTTCTTTCTGGCGCCAAGAGAGGGTTTTCCCCACAGCAGCTGTTCTTAGATATTTTATGTCTGTTTTAAACCAAGAAGTGACATTTCTGGCTCGACTTGGGACGTCATCTCTCGATCACCGGTCTCAGGCACAAAGTTAGTGAGAGGATTTTACCTTTATTTATCCAGGGAAGCTTCTCAAGAGCTCGTCTGCGTCTTTTTCCTGCAGCGCCCTGCTTCACCTTCTCACACACACACACATCTGGGAGCTTCCCAGTACAACCACTCTAGCTGGGGCTCAGCAGGAGGTGCCTTGCTCATGGACACCTAGGCGCGGTAGCTGTTGAGCAGAAGGAGGTGATTCTCTGGATCGAATCTTCCCGTAAACATCTTCCTCACCTCCAATCCGTTTACATGACCCCCCCCGCCCCCCCGTGATTAACCGAAGATTTGAAAAGCCTTCATCACACCAATGGACACTCAACAATGATAGGTGTTGTAGATCGGTTGGTAAATGTGTAGTTTGATTCCGTGTGAGCTGTCCGTCACCGGAGCGTGCTTTCCTCACCGCTGTTCAGAATGGTTAAGACCCTTTTCTTCACTCTAGACACAAACTAAAGCTCTGACGCCCGAGCGACTTGCACCCAGAAAGATTTGCACTGAACAGGATGTTTTGAACATGAGGATCTTTCGCATGTGGGAAAGTGGTGGTGAAAAAAATGTAAATCCAGAAATTTGAGTGTTGTTGTGACACTGAAGCTGATTTCACCGTGTTCTCGGACCTTAACTCTGACCTTAAATCACTTTTTGAATTCACAGCCTGCATAGGAAGTAAAGTTCACACACACACTCACACCTGAGACCTGCCTGCCATGTTAGCCATGTGCTGTGGGCCACTGAGCAGTTCTGCTGGAGCAGTTGGCGGTTCAGTGCCTTGCTCAAGGGCATTTCAGTAGTCGTAGTCGTCGTCGTCGTTATTGTGGGACAGAAATGTGCTTTTCATTCTCTACCCTGACTGAGATGTCATTTGTTTTTTATTTAAACACGTCCAGGGATTGTAACCTGTGATCATCTGGTCACAACCTCTGAACCTTGAGGCTACAGCCGCCGTCATGACGCTCGCCTGGTGCTGTCTCGAACTATGCTACATCAAATTAAATCATTTCATCTATACACAGACATCGTTTTTTCAAGATATGCAGAAGAGACATTTTGTACTTTTTGAAACGGGGGGGGGTGGATGTTAGCAGGGACGCAAAATGGGACAAAAATTGTGAAAGAAATATTGAAAAACAAATGAGGGAGCAATAGATGTAGCTCAATTTGATACATGAATTTGAGGAACATTTAGGAAAATATGATCCTAATTGACCGTTTTAATCAAATGGAAAAACCAAAAAAGTAAGAAAGTAATGTTCTGGTATGAAACATTGAGATGTGTATGAACCTGCGGCGTCTCGTACACGAGATGAGGCTGAGCTGCGGAGTGAAGATGAGCTGCACCGGTCGCTCGTCTGATGTTGGACTCGAGTCTCGTGTTTGCCGAGAAAAGAAATAACATTTGTTTCCTCCTACTTGTTGTCGGGGAATATGTCGGGTGACTGGCTCTTTTTTTTTTTCTTCTGTCCTTCACATGCATATGTGTGTTATGCAAGGTTATTCAATTCTGATTTTGTTCTTTTTTTAATAAACAATAAAACTTAAAATAGTTCCTTTTTTGTTTATTGTTGCACCCACACACCAAATGTGTTTTTCCCAGTGTCGTGCACTGCAGCACTTACAGTGGTTATGTGTGAAATCATAGTCTTGGTTTTGGGTTTTGGTTTCATCTTCCGTGACAAGTAGTGACTGTGCTTGTGGTCGGCTGTGTTAGATGCTTTGAGAGCAGAGTCCCCCCCCCGCACTGTTCATCCATCCTTTATCTGTACCACTTATCAAGGGTCAGGGGTGAAGCTGGAGCCCGATCCCTTCTCACTGTCTGCCGTCCTTTAGATTAACTTAGATGGACCAAGTTTCCATCTTTGTTAAATCAAAACGTTTCAAATGGTTTCTACATCCACATTATTATCAATCAGCTGATAGATCCATGAGGACAGACGGGATTAATCGTCAATCATCTGCTCAGAGCGATCAACAGTTAATGAATTACACAATGGAAATGATCAAAAATACAAAAACATACATCTATGCTAAATATTTTAATAGCGTCAAAGTACTGGGACACTTTTCTTTTTATCCTTAAAACTCAGGATATCTTGACTTCCCTTTTGTTTCAGTTTTGTCCATTCCTTTTTTTTAATTCTGTATCTCATAAATCCATCTTTATGTGCAGGATTAAATCACAGGAGCACTGTTATTAAATCACTCGTAGAATGATAAGCTGCTGGGAAACAGGAGACATCGATAATGCTCTTCCAAATTCCTGAATTCTCTGTCATGTCTTTCCAATGCATATGTATTTGTCGTTTAAGCATCTTCACGCTGGTTGAGAATCGTAATGTTGAAGTTGTTTATCTGTTTTATGTCAGGTTATAACAAATCATATTTAAATATCAATTATATTTAATATTTGATTACTGAACTTGAGTAAGTGCTCAAACTTCTCTGCAAACTAGATATAAAGCACAAAACAGCAGATAAAGCTCAATGACGTTGTTAAACTGTTTCCTGTTGTTATTGTCCCCCTCTGCTCAGGAGGTCAAAGGTCAAGCCCAACACTGTTTCATAATTTCACACAATGACAAAACGCTCTCGTCTCTCACGCTTCATCTGCACAGATTTCCACTGAGCGAACCGGCCCCGGAATTGACGCAGAGCATCTCTGCAGACGGTGGGAACAATGTGAAAATTCCTCTGCATGCTGATCCACTGGCATCCCGCGCTCGCCGTCCCCCGATGCCAACTGGCTGACGGGGCGCGTTTGGCACGCCGCCCGGAGCGCTGGATGCATTAGCTGTCACCATGGAGACTGTTAAGGCCGTGCTCGCTGGCAGGGACAGTGGAACAGTGTGGCAGTTTACCCAGGATGCTTAGCCTCAGACTGAGGCCCTCAGGAAGGCCTCATCCTGGCATGTGAGTCCTGCAGCTCAGCTGGCCAACGACCACAGAGCTAATTCCATAAGGCCTCTGCTGCATCGGCTCCAGACACCTGCTCTGCTCAGATTATGTTGCTCTTGAAACTGTTTGGCAGCTTTTTCCAGATAAGATTAACACATCAAACCTGTTTTTCCCAAATACTGAAGAACTCCCATCGACAGAAGTGTGAATCCTCTGTCTCTGTTTCGTTTGAGACGTTGGATCAGATGTCGTATTACTTTGTAGATCTTTAAGCTTATTTGCTGACAACTTGATGAGACTACAGAGTGATCTGAGGTCAGCTGTCAATCACTGTCATCCTCCGTATGGTGTGGATTTATGCAGGAGACGACGTGTGTCACACCTGTGTGCGTTGGAGGTTTCCCAGGATAGCTCTGCTAAAGGGATTACTGCGCAGGGAGGGACGTCTGCTCCATGTGAGAGATGTGAGGAATTGAGGATTAGACTTAAATAATCGCTCCAGACAGGAAACAAGCGCAGACGCTCAACATCACAGGAGAAAGGAGACGCAGCTCGGACAGAAAGAAAGAGAAACTGCCAAAGAAGATGTCCAAGGACCAGCTGGAGAGCCTGGTGAAGCGCATGGAGGAGACGCTCTCCGAGATGGAGCAGCTGAAGCTTCACTGTGGGAAGCAGAGCGAGGAGCTGAGCCAGCTCGTGGTGGAGCTCCGCCGGGAGAACCAGGAGCTGGTGGAGAAGTACAACCAGCTCGCCGCGGAGATGAAGGAGGCCAAGGAGGTCATAGACCAGCTACAGGACACGAAATATGCCTTTAATGCAAAGGAGAGGCAGGCGCAGAAGCTCAGCCGCCATCTCTGAAGGCCACAGGGGAGCAGGTGGAGGGGACCTGGTTTTGCAGATGATAAAAGTTGAAGACGTGTAAAGACTGGGAGGGAATGGAAGCTAAACCGAGCTGTTCTCTGTAACGTATAGAAAGGGTGTGTTTTTTGTCTCCATGTGTGTACATAAAGTTTAGTAATTTGAATGTTAACCTCCTGTGGTGTAGGGCTCTTTTTAAATCCACGGCTTAACGAGCAGGAATCCTGGAGGTCTCGGAGAAATGTGGAAAGTGTGGAATCCGTCTGAAAAGGGGGGTTTCGAAAAGGGGGTGAAGATTTCACAGAAAGAAATTGTGCTCATTTGGTTTCTATAATTAAAACAACAACATGCCTGGAAGCCGGGCTGTAAAACCTGTAAAGATTTTATTTGATAGCAGCCACTGGATGCTACTTTTAGTTGTTCGCTGAGCAGAAGAAGTGGGTGGTCACATATTTTTGTACTTTGTAGAAGTCAAGGTGCTAAAAATACCTGATTATCCCTCCAGGCCGTCGACCTTGTGAGGTGTGAAGCTCCAAGGTGCCTCCCACCGCACTGGGTCTCAGTCCATGGGCCTTTTTCACAGCAGACATAGGAGGGTGTTAACTATACTTCAGCCAGCCACCAGGGGGCGATAAAGATGCTTTGGCTTCACTTTGTGGGAGCGGCCATGTCGTCCATCTTGTTGTTCAAATGTCTGAAAGTGAAAATCACCAGAGTTGAAGATGTTCTGTGTTCATCGTGTTCTCTGTAATTTCTCCCTGTGGTGTTTATAAGACATGTTGAGGCCATTAGAACTACACGTGGGGTTTAACCGGGTTTTATTGACCCTGAAACCCAAATTAAAAAAGCTTATTGAAACTGAATGCTTTCTCAAATCTGTGTGGGTTTTACTTTATAGAAAACGAGGGGCAGCACCTCTGTCATGAAGGAAAACTGGGTCACCAACAACACATGGTCTCCTCCTGCAGGGCGTGGGGACGTGAACCCAGAATTTAACGTCTGTCAGATTTGGTTACAGACAAAGACACATTTGAAAATGAAAGGCAGAACCATGTTTCCTTAAATTCTATGATTGAGACCCCATGTCACTGACTTTCTGCCAAAAGCCTCATAATTTGAGAGTTTGTTCATTGAAATGAGAGGAGGGGTCACTTTGTCCTGGGCCCCCAGGGTCCTTTCAATATTCTCTTGTTTAAAACAAGAGTTTGATGTCAAATGAAAGTGATGGAGGCCAATTCAGCAGCTGTTCTGGAGCATTTGATCGGATCACGTCCCACATCTGGCTCTTGGAATGACGGCACCTGGGCAGTTCGCCACATCTGGGCCATAACACAGCCATAACGCATGTAAACCAAAGGTGGTGTGAATTTGTGTTGTGCCATTCGGGAGATATTCATCATTTACCACATGGGCCATCAGTATAATTTACATTTTTCTTAGAAACTTAGAAAATGTTAAATCCTGCTTACAAATGGATTCATCAACAATAATAATATAATATGTAATAAAACACTCACAGGGGTCATGTATCTGCTATGGTAATACTTTTACTTTTAGATATAAATACTTCAGTTCTTTTTGCAGTAGAAACATTAATTCAGGACTTTCACATGCACCAGTGTATTTTTACTGTGCGACGCTTTTACCCTCAGCATCACACGTCTCTTTATAGGATCCTCGTGTACTGTACAGAAAACATACGTTGTTAAAAAACTGTACATGTGCTTCAAACCACAGCTGGATTATACTGCTCCAGATGTACATTATATACTATTTTGGAGCTATACATATCCCAGATGGCAAAAATGTACGTTCTCAATGAAAAGGTTGAGCTGGAAATGGAGGTGGAAGCTTCATTTCTGGTTGATGGTCCACTGGGATTATGTCGAGTTTCTCCTGGCACGACGCCGAGTGGACACAGAGGTCGTGGTTACCTGTACACATGTGTTATGTTATGTTATGTCATATTTATGCTCATGTGAGTCATTCGGTTAAACTTAAACTTGTAGACAAACAAACGTGTTAACGTTGTTTTGTCTGTTTGGTGAATGATGCGTGTGAAAAGTCTGGAGCCCGCCACGATGCTCCGGCGGCTTCCACACTCTGAATGACTCCCAGACTCAAAGTCAACACAAGTGCACATTACACCCTGATGTATTTTTACATGAGCCCACAATTACATAATATCAGCAGTTCTGGGTGTTTGTTTTTAGATGTCATTGGCACGTTCTGAAAAACCTCAACCCCCCCCAAACACAGAAGAGAGGAGAGGGGAGGGCTCGAAAAGACGGGAACCATATATGTTTAAACACAGCTTTGGAAGCGGCAGTGGTGGTTTCCTCTTTAAAACCCGAAAATAATCACTTCTGTCCGTCGTTTTCCTGCAATCAGAACATGTTCAACGTGATATAGCAATTAAATAGTCAAACTCTTCTCAGGGACTTTTGTTTAAATCAAGATTAGTCTTTTGAATTATTGACAAGAGAAAATTAAACATCGGCTTAGGGACTGTTTTAGTTTGTTTGTGTGTGTGTGAGAGTTTTTAACCTCTAACGTAATGTTTGGGCTCCAGAAGAATGTGGACCTCAAAAAACACACTTCACAAAGTTTTATTATTTTGTGCAGATATTCATAGTCCTCAGAGGATGAGTCCCACTGACTTTGTGTTTTATATGGATGAGATTTTCTTTGTTGAAATGTTAATTCATTCAATTAACTATTGAATAGATTGCTGTGAAATATGATTCAGGATTTTATGGTCCTGAATTATAGCTAAAGTCTTGTCAGGTCAGAATTATACTTTGTTCAATCCTCTGACCAAACGTTAGAATTTATTTAAAAGCCCTAAAGTGTCAAAGGAAAACAGAGCAGCTTGAAGTTCTGAGAGAAGGAAACACAAGCTGTTACGTATCATCTCTGACAGGCAACATGGCGACTGTGAGGAGAATTAAAGTAGTGACAGAAAGGTTTCGCGCTTTTTCGAGATAAACGGTTATTTTTGTAGTTGAAGTTAAAGTTAAAGTTTGAGGAGACACTGTCCCAGATGGAAAAAGTCCAAAGTCAAACGTCATTTCATCGTGAAACAAGCAGCAGAGGTGGATGAGTTACTAGATAAATATGCTTGGATAAAGTTAACGATCTATTATGAATCTTTAACAAGAAACACATCGTGACAGGGACAATGTGATGTTGACTGGATTAATGGCAGGCGAGCTAACGGCCAACAGCAGAAGGAGCAGATCACTGATAAGTTTCAAGATACAGGAAAAAACAAAGATGGAGGATCTCTTTTAGCGAGTTGTTTTGGCTAAAACCAGCAGTGAGCATCATCATCATCTTCACCATTTGACGACAGACACCTCAACTAACAGGCCTATGACAAAACAACATACTTAACCAATTAGCCTTTATTGTCCATTTGATACCAGAGAGAATTCCATGTCTTTGCTATGGAACCACTAGCTTAGGTGAAGATCTGTTAGAGTTGTTTGGACTGTTACTACCTAACTAGCATCGAGTATCATCATCATCATCATCATCATCATCATCATCATCATCATCATCTGACGCCAGACACCTCAGCAAACGGCTGCAGTCCACAGAAACATTAAACCCCCCCTCTTAAGAAGAAGTAGTTTAGGGACGGGAAAACAAGACAATATCAATAATTATCGAAATATAGTTGTCATCGATATCAATTTAACCAAGGTTCAATGTATATTAATAGGAGGCAGAACTCATAACTGCTTTTTAATGTTTTACCTCAGACTTGTAAAATGTTTTTGCTGTTTATCAAGATTTCGTAAAGAAGAGTTTAAAACCACAACCGTCAATCAGTAAGTAAAGATAAAAGGAATCGTGATAATTATTGATATCGACTGATACAAACATTTTGATGTCGCCTCAGCCCCTTGAAGAGGTTCCTCCACCCTTTAATGTTTAAAAATCGTTTAAAATGCCAGAAGTAGTTCTTGTGATTCAGAATCTTTTTGTCCTCAATGTTCCATCTGGTGAACATACATGTTTTAAAACAATCTGTAGAACATGATTTTTGTTCTTGTATTGTCCATTTAATGAATAAAAAAACATGAAATATTCCTTTATCTTATACAATATCAGGTGAAGTTGATACAGATTTATTTATACAGCAAATTCAAAAACAACAGGAGATGAGGCAAAATGCAAATGAAAAACATACATATGTTGATAAAAGGTAAAAACAGTGAAATATCACTGAAATATTCACACAATCCTCCATATGGATTGTACATATGGTGATTTCTATACTTTGCCCTGTGGTTTTAACGTCAGCAAAAAGAAAAAGCAGATTTAAAATCTGTCAACAAACCTCCCAGCGAACATCCAGTTCTCTTTAAGGAACATTTCCCTCTGAGCATAATAACCCTTCACATTAGTGACTGACTGTGGATCAGCGCACCCTGGTATTACACGGAGGGTTTGTACTGCTGGTTTCTGCAAAGTGGGAATCAACTTTTCAAGACCCTCATCTGGAACATGCTCGTCGGGGGGACCGTGCACCGAACGAACACGCGCAACAACAGGCTGTTATTTGTACAGTGGGAAATTACAGAGTGCGCGTAAAAGCTCTCCATGTGCGCCAGGAGGGGGCTGTAATTGCGCCGCGTGCGCGTTGGTTGAAAAGCGCGGCGGTGACGCAGCGGAGGAGATTTAACCAGCAGGACTTTCTCTTCTCCTGGTCGGTTTCCTGTGGGACAAGAGAGAGAGACACAGAGAGAGAGACAGAGACAGAGGAGCAGCAGCAGGATAAACCTCCTCATTCACCAGGACACCGCGTCTTCCAGGTCCCAGCTCCGGAGAGACACCAGCAGCTTCCAGCGCAAGGACCCGATCCACCAGAGCTCAGGGACTCTGAAGAACCCGCATCTGAACAGGGTGAGCAGGACTATGATTTCACCTACAGGCGAATAAAGCTTCTAAAGTATCTCACATTTCATTTATTAGACGGAAAGTGGAAGGAAATGTTCAGTTTTTTGGGACTTTCTTTTCCCACAAGAGGAGATTAAACAAAGACAGTTTTATTCTGAAAGAGACTTTATTGTTGTAGATCAACAGTAAAAAGACACGATAGGGGGTTAAACCTAATTTTCAATGTATCATATGAATATTTAAAAGATGAGTATTCCACAGAAAACACAATAACAACACCTGATAGGATTTGTATGTTATCGCAGAAATGATTGAATCTATTTAAATACACGAGCTGTTATTATGAATTCATTTCAGTATTATTGTTGATGCTTATGTCCCACATTGACCAGGTGCCTGGTGCAGACACGCCTCACACACACATGCACACAGGACACAAGACGCTGCTTGCCCCGGCTGACTGATGAATAATTGTTAATTTGGTTGGATAGAGGTTTGTACACAGCCCGAGGCTAAAGGCTTTGTGAGGTGGAGCGATCACAAGTTACAGGCGACGCAGAAAAACGCTCACTGGGAATATTCTAAACACATCAGGGGGTTAATTGGCTCGAGATCCAGAGTTTGGTTTGGTTTGAGAAGAGGATCAGTGATGGATCAGATTTTCTGTTGATATTGGGAACTGATTAGTTGCTGGGAGTCATTTATCAAACAGAAAGACTTGGTCCCTGACCCTTTTTGCTGTGTCTGTGTGACTCTGCATTAAAAGAAGATGTTTTATTGTGACATCCTGCAGCTGGGAGTTCAGCAGGAAGCAGTTTTCTTTTCAGGGAAACTTAATTTGAAGAGTTTCGTCTGATCAGAACAACGGATCCCTAATGTTTATCACTGGGACATTTTAGGTCACCACTCATTTAGGCTGTTGTAGAAATAGTTGGGTCAGTTAATTGATTCATTTGAATGACATTAAAACCAGTTTTGCATTTAATGGATCATTTAAAGTCCTAAACAAACATTCACTGGTTTCAGCCTCTCGAAGGTTTTCATTCTTTTAGAGCTCGTCGCTGCTTGATTGTAAATTGAATAACTTTGGGATGTTACACTTATTTCTGACATTTTATAATCTATAAAGACAGAGGATGAATGGGAAAAACAGTCTGCAGTTTGATTGGGAATGAAAATAATCCGTGGGGCAGCTCACCAGGGGGTCTTCCTGCACGGTCTCAGATTACCACCACCAGCACCACCACCACCACCAGCACCACCCAGTCAGGGGAGATGACTCCAGCAGGTTGCTCAGTTTGGGGCTCTTCACATCAGACATGCTGACTGCCTGTCGTCTCTCCCCTCTGACATAACCACCCCTCTGTTCGCTGTTTCACGGCTGCGGGCGGTGGGGGCATTCGGTGGCCATGGCTGACGGGTCAGAGGTAGTTTGGCAGCTTCAGCCACCCCCCCTCCACCCCTCCACCAACCCCCCCGACCCCCCCGACCCCCACCCCTGCAGGAAACCCCCCATTTGCCCTGAAAAAAATAAATAAACAAACAGCCGCTCCACATGCAACAAAAGAGCCATTTTTAGGTCAGTTAAGCAATTAAGTGAGAAGATAGCAGAGAAAACAATGTGCAGGTTCTGGATTGATTTAAGGCTGCTGGAAACACTTATTATCAATTAATAGATTTATTATTTTGTCTAAAAATGATAGAAAATAGTGGACAAACTGTTCAGGTTGACTAATAAAACCAGCGTCTGTCTAACAACTCCAGAAATCTCTGTCTGTTTGTCCGTCTGTGTCTCATGTGTCTCGAGAACAGTTCATCTCTTCAGCTTCACACTTGGCTCGTGTATCGTTAAGGGATCAAGGAAGTGCAGAGTTCGTTCAATATCAGTAAACTTAGATTAAACAAGATCATCTCACGACATTTTTGCTTAAACCTCAACTGAGAAAATTTAAACTATCACAACTGTTGCAGGTTATTTTCTGTTGCCTGAATATTCGATAACTTGCTCCTCTGTGGATCAAGAATATTATTTAGAAGCTTTATCTGTTCTTTGCTGAAACCTTGTAAACCTGAAACCAGCGCCGTGTTGTGGTTGAATGCATCAATGCAGACGTTGACGTCTTCGACATTCAAGGTTTTCATCAGACTTCACTGTAACCAGAGCGACAGATGCAGATCCAGCTGCAGATCATCTGCTGTGGTCGGTGGCTTCAAACCAAACCACAGAAACAAGCTGCTGCATCAGTCACGTTCAGCTTGATGCTCAAAGGTCTATTATAAACCATCACTACACATTGATTTATAGACTTGGAAATGTTTGAGGAAATGCAGATGTTTACAGCCTCTCGGCCAAAACCTCAGCAGATTCCTTTTTTTATTTTGTTTTGTTTTGTTTTGTTTTGTTTTGTTTTCCGACCTCCTGCCGTCTCTCTCTGCCCTCGTAGATCTTCTTTGTTCATGTTGGCCTGTGCCTCACTTCCTTTATTGTCTCCCCTCTCGTTGCCCTGGCTTGTTTCCGAAAAAGTTGCTCAATGTGTAATAACCTCTATTAGTCACAGTGACTAACTCTGGATCCTCTGGGTGTTTCTCTCCCAGGGAACAATGAAGATGCTGCTGCCTCTGGTGATCCTCCAGCTGCTCCTGGCTCCAGCTCTCATGGTAAATTCCCAAATACAATCAACACACACTAATAAACCATAATGAAAGCTGTCAATCTCTTTATACGTTCACTTCTTTAAAATAGAATTAACACTTTCCTTTCTCTCTTTCAAATCCCTGCAGTTTTCACAGTATTTCAGGTGTAGCGTAGAGATCCAGCGATTATTCAAATTATCGATTGATCCAGTGACAATGTAAAACTATCCTTACGTAATCTTTTCTGATGTTTTAGAAATCCACGTTAATAGTAATTAATCGAGAAAATAATTGTGAGAAAAATCAACTATCCTAAATTAGCCTTAGGCCTGGTGTAAAGCCCATGAAATGTAAAACTATAATGTTATGGAAACAGTTACAGGAATAATGCAGAAGACTCACTTGTTTGAAAAAAGGACATAACTGCTCTTACAAAGATTTCTTTGTGATGTTTCAGACAAGTGAAACGCTCCCGGAACCAATAATTCAAATAAACAAATCTAGAAATGTGTCATTTTAGTGGTGATGTTGTTTTCGATACTGTAGATGAAAGTTTTCATATTAAAAATGGAAATTTGTTTAATGTGAATCAAATACTTTAACGTAAAGGCCACATTTGAGTTAAAACCACAAAACACAACATCCTTGGTCGAGGTCATAACATAATAAATCACTTCCAGATCCATTCATATTTCGTTGTGTAGCTTCCAGTCTTGTTTCTTTTTTACTTAATTCTTGATCTTTGAAGCAAAGAAAAACAACTTTACAGCTCAGCTTAGCTTTTGTGTGTCTAACCTGCTGTTGTGTACTCAGGTGCCCAGTGTGGATCACTGGGACACGTGGGCGCCTTATGGAGAATGCAGTCGCAGCTGTGGCAGCGGAGTGACCATGAGAACCAGACGCTGTATCACACTCAGGTGAAGTTTTTTATCTGACTTCATCTGCATATACACACCAACATGTCTGCACACGTGTATAAACACACACTGGTAACACACAGCCAGACCCTGTGTGACAGAGCCGGCTCGTTGTGAGGCTTCACACACACACACACACACACACACACACACACACTCTTTTCCTGTCTGAATAAAGCTAATTGTGAGGTTCAGGGGCACAGACGGTATCTTGATTGTGAAAGAATGCCTTGAAGTCACATGGACGTGGAGGGAGCGGCTCTTTAAAGGGCTCCGCTTCCCTGGGTGTTGCCTGTTGGCGGCTGCAGGGGATCAGATGAGATGGGGAACGTTTTTTATCTGCCTCCCGTTTTATTTTAAATCAACACTTCATGGTTTTACTTTGTTGTGTTAGAGTTATTTTTAAAGTAAGATTTGATTAAAGATGGTTTCTGTCCATTTTGAGTTTGGTCTGACATGATTCTCACACATCTGGCTAAATAAGAAAGGTTTTTTATCGTAGCTACTTGAAATGAAGCTGTAGTTTTAACAGCTTCAGTTCAGTACAGTCCAGTAGTTTCCAGTTTCCTAGTTCAGGCCTCTCCGAAAGGTCACAATGTAAATCTGAAGCTCTGCTGCTATAGTTGAACTCCCGAATGAAACTTCTGATGTTAAAAGGAAAACAGACGCCACAAAGGTTGGGAAACGCTTCTAAACTATAACTCTGTCTGTAAAATGCTCGGCAGACGTGTAGCTGTGCCTCAACAACTACTTGGAATACGAAAAGAAGAGTTTTGACTTTTAGTTGGAAGACAGACGACCGCCAGACAGAACATGTCGATGAAGATGCTTCTCTAACGTGTCCAAACACTTTTCTGATTCACCTTGTTTGATATTTTGACGCGTTTACGTGAAGGCAAAATGTTGTTTTTCCTCCTGACACATGTGAAACCTTGTTGTGATGGAAGCAGAACAGAGGCTGTATTTGATGCTGCAGGTTGTCAACATGTTCCTGCAGCTTGTCAGTGAGTCAGACGTCTGTTCCCGAGTCTGTTTCTCCTCTTCTCCTCCAATGATTAATAATTTTCGGGACGTCCTGCCTCCTCCTACCTCGTCTGCCCCTGATTACACCTCCGAATATGATTGACAGGTTGAATCATTGTTTGCTTTACAGGAACTCCCATTTCCCCAGATATTCCCCTAAGTATGAGATTACCTGACCTTGATCCAAGTGACTCACATCAAGCGAGTTTGTCATATCATCTGCTGAGGGCTACAATCACTCACTGACATATCTGCCCATTTCTCCACCTTCCTGATGTATGGAAATAGAAATGCTCCAAATGTTTTATTTTCCATTTCAGAAGTTGTGAACGACTGTCGGGACATGTTTTAGTTTCGGATCTGGCGCGTTGACAGGAGGTTTGTTTTCCAGGCTGAAGGGCAGGGACTTCTGGGGAGGACTTAATCATGAGTTATCAGCACGGCTTGAAGGGAAGGTGGCAAAACAATCTGCCGTTTCAAGGCTCAGAGCCGAACATGTGCGCAGATGTTTGGGTTCAGCCGTGTTGCTGTTCGGGCTCCTGCTGTGCTGAGGAGTCAGTTTCTTTACAGGCACAGATTAAAGAGGAATGCCACTTAATGTCAGAGCTGAAACGGGTTATTTCTGAACTCCCAGACAGTTTGTATTTGCAACATGTGCTCTGCCGCCTCACCTACTCATTAACTGCCGCTGTGTAACAGTGATGACCCGTAAAGTTTAAATGCAACACTAGTCAGAAAATACTCAAGATGGTTTTTACAGAGCCGATGAAGTTAGTTATTATATTTACATAATCTCAGTTTAAGCTCGATAATTCAAACGTTTACATGAATCCTGCGTGAGGTGTGAAGTTCATACATGTATACATAAACAAACATACAGGAGAGGTTTGCTTTCACATAAACACACAATAATAATAAAACCTCTTTTCAGCCTCTGTCTGAAACTTACTAAAACCCCTGTTGTAAGGAGATAACAGTCAAAAACCTGCATCAGGGTTAATTCATGCAAACGTCAGCCAATCGTGTCTCATCTTCACGCTTCATTTTCCACACGCAGGGCGGATGGAGGACACAACTGTGTTGGACCAGACAAGTCGTACCGCTCCTGCAACATCCAGGTGAGCAAACACAACTCCAACACAACTCAAAGCAGTTTGTCTTCAACGTGTCTCAGTATAAGACTCGTCGTCATTTTAGAATCAGCGTATCATCTGTAAACATCTTCTCTCATTGAACAAACCAGGTGTATTAGGTTTGACGAGCTCTGTTTATCTGAGGTTTTACTTTAAGCTGAAGTCTTTTCTGCTTCACTGACCTTTGACCTCCTCCCACTCTTCCCCTCAGGACTGTCCGGAGGGATCCAAGGATTTCCGCGAGGAGCAGTGCTCCCAGTTCGATGGGACGAACTTCCAGGGGAAACTTTACAAGTGGCTCCCGTATTATGGAGGTCAGAAACACAGTGGAGTGGATGGGTTGGGCTGCTGTGGGAACACTGGGCATGATACACAAATAATGTCACGGTTCCTCATGAATGAACAGATGTTCCATCCTCTCTCTGACAGCTGAGAACCCCTGTGAGCTGAACTGCATGCCGAGAGGAGAGAACTTCTTCTACCGTCACCGCAGCGCTGTGGTCGACGGGACGCCCTGTCACCCAGGACGGAGGGACGTTTGTGTGGACGGCGTCTGTAAGGTGGGCCGTGTAGGATCAGCCGTTTACAGACATTAAATAAGGATTTACATGTTCACCGAAACACTGAACAGCCACAAACATTTTATTTGTGTTAAATCAGGTCAGAGACAAAACTTTAAACTCTAACCAGGTTCTAAAAATCATGCTATTTCCTCATAACATATAAATATATCATTTCTTCTGCAGCGTCTGGGCTGTGACAACATGTTGGAGTCTCCTCAGCAGGAGGACCCCTGTCTGCAGTGTGGGGGCAACGGACAGTCCTGCCGCCAGGTCAAGAACAGCTTCGCTGTGCGAGACCTGCCCAACGGTACGACACACAACATTAACACAGACACACACACAATTACTTCCTTCTCCAGGAAGATCTGACATCTTATTTGTGCGTCAGTCATCTCGCCAATAAAATGTATCTGTGCTCAAAACCTTTTTGTCATTGTAGCAAATATTGAATATTTAAGACTCTGAATGCATTTCTAGTTTTTAGTCCTTAGTCGTTTCTGTCTGTGAAGAGTTGTGTCTCATTTTCATCTCAGGCTACAACCAGATGTTCATCATCCCAGTCGGAGCGACCACCATCAGCATCAGAGAGACGGTGGCTTCACGCAACTACCTCGGTAAAAGTCTTTTACTTTCTACAGAACTGATCCACAGAGAAACAAACAGTTTTCCTTCATCAGACATTGTTTTAATGTTGAACTTCTTCTGCGTGGTCAGCGATCAAGAACCTGCGCGGTGAGTACTACCTCAACGGCCACTGGGTGATTGAGTTCTCCAGGGCAACACCCATCGCGGGCACCATGCTGTACTACCAGCGAGGAGCTGAGGGCGACAACGTCCCTGAGACCATCATCGGCCGCGGCCCCACCACTGAACCCCTGGTGGTTGAGGTGAGATCACACACAGTGGATATGAGATTCCTTTTGGTCTGGTATCAGGGGGAGTACAACAACAGAAGGGTTCGTCCTCTGAGGATCGTGAATCTGAACCCATGGTCATTCCTGATTGGTCTTTGTGTACAACCCTCCTCCCTCAGCTGATCAGCCAGGAGCCAAACGCCGGGGTGGAGTACGAGTTCTACCTTCCCAACGGACGCTCCAGAGAGGGCTACTACTGGAGCTTTGGCTCTTGGTCCGCCTGCAGCAGAGAGTGTGGATCAGGTTCGATTTCCTCGTACATTTCTCTCGACTGAAGCTTCGCAATCCTGCTTCTCGGGAGACAAATCAACTCCACCTTTCTCGTCACTAGGCTACCAGTCTCGCTTGGTCTTCTGCACCATCGACAACGAGTCCTACCCCGATTATCTCTGCGCATCTCTGCCGAGGCCTCAGACCAACCGCACATGCAACCCACACCCGTGCCCCGAAGTCCACAGGTGAGTGTCCACTGATGAAATGTGCAGATGGTTGGCATGTAACTGTCCCGAGCGGTTCTTGACTTGTTGGTGTGTTGTGACTGTCTGAAAGGATGGCGTACCTGTATCCACCACAGTTGTGGAGATCCTCACAAAGACCCAGAGCCCATGTATTCAGGTAACTCAGGGTCTGCGGTCGTAGTGTTAGTTGTAGGTGACTGCAAACACAGGGGGAGATCTCAGTCTTCACATAGTTGCATAGTTAAAATCCATTCCGTCCTTCAGATTGACAGCCGGAAAATGAAATATCCTTCGGCTAGAGGCCTAAAAAAAAGTGCCAAGATCGTAAAATTAACAATTCACACGTGAAATCAATGTCTGTCACACACTCTCCCCCTTCAGATGTGTTTGACTCTGTGTTTAGCATTTAGTTTAGCATTGAGCCTGTTCCTCGAAGAAGAAGAACGAAGGCGAGGGGCAACTGTCGAGCTCAGAGATCTTTTCAATGGCCGTCATTGATCCTGGACACATTTGATTTGAACGTCTCTCCCTCTTCAGAGACCGAACAGTGATTTGAACCCAGATTTTCCACTAAAGGCCTCCTCCCTCTGCAGCCTCCCACCATGTGGCCCCTGTACCTGATCTCTGAGCTGGGCTGCTGCCTGGTAGCTGCACTGTAAAACTCTGTCCCTGTCCGTTAGTGTAGCTGATGTGCAGTGAGGGGTTCGTAGGTCAAAGGTCACCGTGCAGGGTGTCGGGGAGTGTGTGCATATGAATGTGACGCAGCAGCAGCAGCAGTGATGTGGTGGTAATTAGCCGTTGCTTCACTCAGAGACTCTGGTATTTCCTGCTTCTTTCCTTTGATGCTGCTGCCGCTCAGAAACCTGAGACGTTAATAAAACTCGGGCGAAGCTAAACCGAGCCCTCGTTGTCGCTCAATTTAAAGAAATGCTGCAGGGAAGACCAGAAACAGAACGTGTTCACATTTTTGAGATGCATGTGTGAGCTAAATTTGGAGAATGCTTTCTCGTAAGCGCTGCTTTTAGCAATTAGTAGCACACATACTCTTTAAATGTCTTTCAGCTCAGAGCTGCTGGTTTTCTTTCACTCGACAAAAGGATTGTGTTGTTTTTAACACAATCATGTGGTCGGTGGTTAAAACGATGCATCCTTTTGTAAACCTCTACAATTGAAGGGTTTCATTCTAAGACACAAATTCACATCTGAAATGAATAATTCAAGAGTGAACATAAAATCTGATAATCGATCACTTGACTTGTTCCGTGGAGGCAGACGGCCGCTCACACTCAGTCTGGCTCTGCTGGAGGCTCCTCCACGTTTTTGAGTGCTTGATCGTTGTGGGATCTGTTGTGTGTCTCTCTAGTTTTGTACAGTCTTTAACTACTATTTAAAGTTATAGTTTGTTTTGGACTAACACAAATACAATTTTATTCATTTTGAACTTGTTCCTGCTTCTCAAATGTGCATTTGAAATATGAAATATCTTTGAGTTTTTGAATGTTGATTGGACAAAACTATTTCAACTATTTCAGGTCGTCACTTTAGGCCCTGGTGAATAGTGATGAGAGTTTTCACTAATGTTTGATTTATCACAGATAAAATGATAATGAAAATAATCTTCTGGTGTAAACTTAAATTTTAGTTTTTCAAGTCAAAAACTTCCCATGTGACACTGAGTGAGATTTTAATAAATAAGTGTCTCCCCTCATGGAGATTCCTCAAAAAATTTAGAATTAAATTCTCATGTTTTGCATTGAAGTATTCACCCGTCAGAAAACAGAATTCAAGCACCAATTTTAGATCTTAGAGGAAGCTGGACACATATTTTTCTGATTTTGGAATGAAACACTTTCCACCACCTCCTGAATCTGCACCAGTACAACCCCCTGACTTCTGTCCCTCCTCCCTCCTGTCGGGTTTCCCAGCTGGAAAACCGGGGAGTGGAACACCTGCTCGGTCACCTGTGGTGGAGGCTCCCAGGTTCGCAGTGTGCAGTGCATCTCCCACGATGCCTCAGGGCCCCGCGTGGTGGAGGATGCCGTTTGCGCCGCCTACACCGAGGCACCTCCGCCTCTGCAGACCTGCAACATGCACAAGTGTACCGAGTATCAGGTGACCACCTGGAGTGTGGTGAGTGGACCGCTTTGTTTTTCATGATGCAGCAACGACAAGATAATGTGTCACATGTGAGGTAACACCTGTGTTGCTGTGTAGTGCTCTGTGACCTGCGGTTCGGGGGAGCAGACCAGAGAGGTGACCTGCATGGGGTCAGGTGGGATGAGGCTGGAGGAGACATCCTGCAGCACGTTGCTCCGTCCAACCGCCGTCCAGCCCTGTGAGATGGCCGCCTGCCTGAAACAGATCAGCTGGCACGTTGGCGAGTGGGGCCTGGTGAGTCGGATGAGCACAAACAATGCGGCGCAGTTACTGTGCTGCTGAATGTGAAACATCAAGTCATCACTTCTCGTGGAGTCTTTTTTCCCCTGTCACACCAATTCTGCTACTGTCACCCCCCAGTGTTCAAAGAGCTGTGGCTCCGGCTCTCGAGAACGCCAGGTGATCTGCTCGGACCGAGAGAGGAACCTGTACCCTGTGGGTCGGTGTAACCCCCACCCCAAACCCACCACAGTGGAGCGCTGCAACAGGCAGCCCTGCTACAGTCCACAGGGTCAGTCTGTGCATCACCTGCTTCCAACCATCACTCTGTAACTCCTGAAAAAGAAAAGTTAAAACTTCATCTCACAACTTCGCTCCACCCGCTGCATCATTAGGAAAGATGTTGAGGACCTTTCCCCTCCAGAATCTCCTTGAAGAAAATCTAAAAAAGAACCCAAAGATGAACACATCGCTGTATCAAGATAATTCATCCACATGTTAAACTGAACACGTGTTTGTTCTCTATCTTTTCATGTAGTTGTCCCCAGCGTCCAGGACCCACGAGGACATGACAACACTCAGACTGTCTTCCAGCCGTACGCTCCGGATCACGCAACAGGTCAGTGTCCGTGTTTGTCTGGTTGGTAGAGTTGAGTTCATGGAAACGGTTTAATTCATCCGTTAGTGAGTTCACAGAATGTTTTGAGTATAAACTGATTTAGATCCTGTGATGAACTGGTGACTATCGCTCGTCGTGTAAAGTTTAAACGCTCAGGGGAACCAAGGGGAACCCAGAGGATCATGGTGAAGACAACAACTCCCATGATCCCACGCTGCGTCATGTGTTAGGTCTTTTGTTACTGTTTTGATTGAGAGACACCTAGTGGCCAAAGTTATTTCTGCAAATGCAATCCGATAATTTTTCTAAAAAGGTAAAGCTTTCTTCTCACCACGGTTCGGACCGAAGGAAATTAAATGTAGGTGTGACGGCGCCCTGATCATTTCTACCCTCCAGTTCCCCCTGAACCCCTCGCCCTCCTCCTCCATGCCCCCGCCCCGTCCCCATCCAGCCCCTGTCCCAGCACTAATTATCCAGGCCTCATTGACATGTTTTCAGGGGTCAACGGCCATTGTCGGCCTGATTAAAATACTTCCGAGGCACTGAAGTGTGCGAGCGCTGGCTGTGGTGTCTCTGGCATGTTCTGGCATTTTTCAGAACCCAGTGCTGTCCCAGTCTTCAGGAATTTGCAAGTTTGACGTCTTGCGTGCCTCCACTTCCTGTGCGATTGTGTCCTCTGGATGCTTGTCCTCGTCGTCCCAATGGATTCTCCATCGTTCTCTGCTCCACCTTTCCAAACACTAATAGGTCGTTGAAGTGTTTTTGGTTTCGGCGTGTTCCTGTTCAGTTTCCTTTGTGTTTCGGCCTCGTCGCTGTGTGGCCTCCAGCACAATAGCTTCAGACTGTATTGTGAAAAGCTGATGTACGTGTGAAGTTCTTCTTCCTGTCTAGTCAAAACACATGAGCATGTACAACGTGTGAATTCTCAGTCCGCAGGCCGGAGACGGACCCGACCCAGACGAACGCGGTCCACGACCCTCACAGCTCCGCCCCTGCCCTCCACTGCAGCCAGTCGCATTACGGCTGCTGCCCGGACGGACGCACCTCAGCTGGAGGCCCTCAGGGTCTGGGCTGCCCTCAGGCCGCAGCTCCCACTCCTGTCCAGCCGTCCTGCTTTCACACCAGGTACCTGCCTCCAACCTGTCATTGCACTGTGGTGGAGGTTATTCATGGAGTCTGATCCGAGGTCTTTAGCTCCTTTTACATATTGTTCACTGCATCCACGCTTGTGTAAATGGCTTTGTTTAGAAATGTCACAGTTGTTATTTTTCGTCAGTACCTTCAGTACAAACTGTTTTATTTTAATTTTAACTTGCTCTCTTCTTCTCCTGTGTGACAGTTACGGCTGCTGCCGAGATGGCGTGACGGCCGCTCAGGGCCCCAACAAGGAGGGCTGCGTGGAGTTTGTGGCCCTTGCACCCACTGTGAGTAAATTCACAGTTTGATAAAAAGAGATACCGGGGTTATTGTTTGATCAGAATAAGATCGAGGGATGATGTGTTTCCCACAGACTGCTCCTTCCCTCCCCACTGAGAACGCAGTGCAGTGTCGCACCACCACCTACGGGTGCTGCTACGACCGCACCTCACCTGCAGGGGGACCCAACGGGGAGGGCTGCCCCAACCCACCCAACCACAGTAAGGAACACAACATCTGCTTTTTAGTCTGTTTCAATGAATGAATCAAATATTATGTTATTGGGATTTTGGGGCATTTTAGAAAGATGAAGGGAAGATAAAAGAAGAGAGAGAGAGGACAGGGAATCACCTGAAAACAAAGGTTCCTGGTGTTTACTTACAATTTATTACACAATTCCTCCACTGGTGCTTTTAGTATTTTTTATATTTAATTTTGTTTCCAATTTCTATATTTTTTATATTTATACTTGCACACATTTAGTTTATGTACAGTTTACATTTCGGTCGTACCTCCAATACTTGGTAGAAACAAACTTGTAGAACCAGTGAACTGTAACTAGAAACTAAAATATCGTTAGGAAAGTAAAAGTTTTAAGTTTAGTCTCTCTTCATTAACCGCACTTTGCTGTTACACAAATCAAACCCTCCTTGAGATGAAGTGATTAATAGATTCAAGATTCAAGAAGATTTATTGTCATTCCAAAACATGAGGTACATGAGAGGGAATCAAACTAAGTACTGAGGTCAGCAGTAACAGTAGAATCTAAAAACTAAGCAGAATCAGCAAATGAATGCAATGAAATAAAATCAATAGAACATTAGAATCTCAAACTAACTTTAATCTGGAGCCTGCTCTCCTTCTTCGTTGCAGTCGAGCGCTCCATCTGCTCCCTGCCTCGTGCCGCCGGCTCCTGCAGCAGCTGGATCTCACGCTACTACTTCGACGTCATCACGTCCAAGTGTGTGCACTTCTGGTACGGCAGCTGCCACGGCAACAGCAACAACTTCATGACCCGGGCCGACTGCCACAGGGCGTGTCAGGCACCTGCACCGAGCCAGCAGGGCCCCGAGGTTCTGGCTCCCGCTGGAGAGCCAACATCGAGGAGAGAATCCACCCCTGGGAGGCCCACATCTGGAGCAGGCTCCTCATCTGGAGCAGGCACCTCATCTGGAGCAGGCACCTCATCTGGAGGAGGCGGGTCCACCTCTGGAGGGTCAACAGGCGGGCAGTCACGCAACATGGGGAGGATTTTCACAGTCCAGGGAGGTTCGAGCACCGGCACCGGCAGACAGGCCACAAGCGCCGCCACAAACGCCCACAGAGGTAGAACCTATCTGCGGGGACGCCGGCCTGCGCCTGTCACCGCTGCACAGCACAGCAGCCCAGCAGCGAGGTAAGACCCCGGAGACCCAGGGAGCACGGCAGACAGCCCTCTACCTGCTCCAGCCCTGACGCCACTGGTCCTTTAGCTCTGTTTAGCCTTCCTGCCCTCGTGAAGGAGCCAGAGAGCGAGCTGAAGGAGAAACATCATCCAAAGACATTCACTCACCTCCATAACATATTATGAGGATGAAGTTGATGTTAGAATTCTCCACAAACATTTTTAAACAGTTCAACAAAAGTCAGAACATGAAGGGTTTTTGTTCACAATCTCATTTTTAGACGTCTTCAGTAAAATGTATCATCTGTTATCGTAAGAGACTAAATCTTAGCTTCTTTATCCAAGTTTTTGAGGCTAAATGATCTGATTTAAAGAGTAACTCAGCACCTTGTTTTCACTGACCTCTGGTGGTTTAACTTCTCACCTTGCTGCAGTGATGTAGAGGTGTACCTCAGGTCAGTCAGTGCTGTGACGTCCAGCAGAGTCCTGCACCCACAAAGCTCCGGACCCGACCAATGACCCACTAATATCTCCACATCAAGTCCAGAACCCCTGAACACATGACCCACTCCCCGACCTCGGATTGAACACACAAGTTTTTACAAGCATCATTTTAATTTCTCCAGAAAAACAAACTTGAGTTCTCACCTGCTGCCCTCATGCTTTTATTTAATTTCTACCCATACCTGTGAATTAATATGAATATATTTGACACTGGAGCCCTGACCCGGTGCAGGACTCACAGATACAACACAGCAGAGTTCAGAACCCTTGTTTTCCTGCCTGATGTCGAGTTACTCTTTAAAGACGACTATTCTCATTTTGTTATGATCTGTCCAACAGAATCTTTGCTATGTGCTGTGCTTTAGTTTGTGCATCACGCTCTTCATGTAGAAAGCTTTGCTTCGTAAAACACGCTGCAGCTCCACAGACTCTCACATTCACGCCTGCTTCAGTAGCTACACCTCGTTTCTGTTGTTTTAACCTCGACGCCACGTCAGGAGAAGTTGAGAACCTCACGGCGACGCTACACGGACTCCTCTCTGTTTGTTTCTGGGACTTTTCCTGGTCTGTGTGGGAGTTGGTATCGGTTTCCTTCCTGTGCTGATCTGTGCCCTCTTCCTCACGTGTCAGCTTTGTGTTTCCACCTCCATGTCTTCAGATCAAACTAATAAAGGTTCCGCTGTAATGCCTCACGTCCTCGTTTGTGTGTCGTCACTAAACTCTGTCGTGTCCACCTCACACGTTGTGTAGTTGTGTTGTGTTGGAGTTGCCGCTGGGAGATGTTGCTTGTCCACTTCTTACTCTGGGTTTTATCTGGTGTAAAGAAAACTGTCCTTCGTCTTCTGGTGTGTGTCAACATCACCTCCTAGTTTTTAACATTAGTTCATGTTGTGTATCTTTGTGGTTTCGAGGGTCAACATTGTGTGTGTGTGTTTTCTCGTTGCATGTTGAGCCTGTTGTGTCTTCTGCTCTCGTCTTTTCTTCTGCTGCCGGGTTGTGGCCGTTCTTTATGTCTGCTGTGGTGACAACTAATCAAAGAACCAACAGGAGCATAAAGTGACTCTTCTTTCTTTTCATCCTTCATCCTCTGTTTCCTACACCTTCCTCTACTCCTTCCTTTCTTTCATCCCTTCTTGAATCCATCCCTCCTTCTTTACTTCTTTACTCCATTCCATCCTTCCGTCCTTCCCTCCCTCCCTCCATCCTCCATTCCTTCTGTCCTTCCTTTATTAATTTCATCCTTACTTTTTTCCATTCGTCCTTTCCTCCTCATTCCTTCCTTCGCTCCTTCCTTCCTTCTTTCCTTCCTTCCTTCCTCCCTTCCTCCCTTCCTCCCTTCCTCCCTTCCTTCCTTTCTACCTTCCCTCCTTCACTCATTCCCCTTCCTCTACCTTCTATATCTTCCTTATCACCTCTTGTTCCTCAGTTTGACGCTGGGTGAAGTGACCATCGATAAGTCGGACCCCTCCACAGTGGAAGCTTTGGTCGGCCAGACGGTCGTGCTGCCCTGCAGAGTCAGTCCTCCGCCGTCCTCCACCGTCATCGTGGAGTGGAGACGAGAGGGCGTCCCTCTGTCCACGCGCAGGTCAGAAACACACACACACACACACACACACACACACACAGTCTGTGACTTCATGGACATTTCATTTAACCTGTTTTAATGAAGTAACAGCCAATGACCAGGGTTTCCGTCCCATTCTTGTGAACATCGCTCAAGAACATTTTGAGGGAATTTCTCCAGATTTCACTTAGGCTCACGGATTGAATTGAATAGATTTGTGTGGTCAAAGGTCACTGTGGTCTCTTAACATATCTCAAGTTTGCCTTCGGGACATTTCTTCACATTCTGACCAGTTGTCACTTGGATACAAAGATGAACTGATCAGTGGTCAAAGGTCACAAGTCACGATGACCTTGTATGAATCTGGTGAATAATGTGCTCTGGCTCCACTGGGTGGTGATCTTTGGTTTTTTCCTCAGGCATCACCAGCAGCCCAATGGCTCCCTGTTGGTTGGTCCTCTCACCAAGTCGGACTCTGGCTGGTTTTTGTGCTTGGCCACTCGGGAACGTGAGAGAGATCACCGCTACATTTACCTCTCCGTCTCAGGTGATGTCGTACATTTACACCAATTTAATAAATACATCGAACGGTTCATTAAAGATTGTGATAAAAGAACCATTTTATTCAACCATTACATTCCCACTTACGACTTTTGAAACAACTATAGATGTGTTACATGAAGGATATACATTATTTATATGATTTTCTTTTATCATCAATTTACAATCTCATGTAGGTTTTTATTCAAGTTTGTAAAAATTAGGGAATGACATAAATACACATACGACAGTGCAGATAGTCGTGTAAATTGCAGATTGTATCTATAAAGACTCGATCACTCCACGTAGAATCAGATAATTGGGGCCAGAGTCGGTCAAAACCCTAATTTGACCGACTTTAACCCCAATTAGTTGGTCACACGTAAATCCTGAAGACTGGGGGAGAAGCCCTGATGTCACAGCTGAAGTCAGAGCACACTGAGTCTGTATGAATGTGTTGATTTGACATTATGTAAGTGAATTATGACGGGAGCGCTCAATCGTCTATGTGTGTGTGTCACATAGAGGGATCGTCCCCCACCTCTCTCCCCGGAGACGGCCCGTTCCCTCGGTGAGAAAAATCTCTACTGTCCATGAAATCTTTATTAAATGTTTCCAATATCAAACACAAAGTCGAGACATTGAAACTTACAGACACATAAGCACCTGGAGAGGTGGAAAATGTCAGTAAATCTCAATTCTTCTAATAATTTGTGGCTCTATAAATGATACCGACTCCCCTGACCGTCTCCCTCAGGTTCAGTATTGACCGTTCGAGTCCGTCTTTGCTGGAAACGCGATCAGGACAAACTGTCCGGCTGCCCTGCACCATCGTCCCTCCGTCAGCTCTGCAGTCTGTCAGCGTTCAGTGGACAAAAGATGGACGGACCCTCACTGACTCCAGGTGATCACATGCTTCTGTCTCAATACAAGCCTGATCAGAGTCCAGAGAAAAGAATGTAAATAACCCTGGTTGAGCCTCAGTTAAAGATAATAACTGAAAGATATTTAAAAGATAAATGACTTAAATTGTAATTAATGTTTCAGTTGCAGTGTTAATCCTTAAAGATTCAAACTCTGACGTATACGGTGCCTTTCAACACCTGAATCTCAGTTCAGATGTTGTTGGACCCCAGAGGATGAATCTGGATGATTTTGGTGTTTCTTTGACTTTTCATCTAGCGTCAACCTTTTTCAACATTTTCACTGTTTACCCAGGGAATAATTCATCTAAATATCAGGCATATTAAGGTCCAGATGTGCACGTGGACAGGGGCTCTGACTGACTGCTGTGTTGTAGGTTTACCCAGAAGTCCGATGGCACGCTGATCGTTGGTGGCCTGAAGTCTGGTGACTCCGGGGTCTACACGTGCACAGCCTCCAGTCTGCAGCAGCTGGACCAGAGACAACTGCAACTCAGAGTCCAAGGTGTGTTGACCTCGATCATCCAGTCACTGACATGCACGTCAGTACTTGTTTATTATGAGAAGCAGAGAATGAAATACTGAGCTTCTGTCCTACTGATGGTGTAGCTTCACACAGCTACCAGCAGGCGGCAGCAAAGCACATACACTTCTTTCTACAACATCCAGAATAATAACTGATTGTAAATAAAGTAAAAGAGAATAAATGTGATTTTATCTGTTCCCTGGTTGTCCAGTGGACCTGAAGATCACCACGGCCCCAAACAACATCCAGGTGTCTGAAGGCAGCACGGCTCTGCTCCCCTGTGTGGTGTCAGGAGACAACATTAACATCGGCTGGTCCAGGTACATGAACATTATGTGGCTGAGGCAGTTTCCTTATTGGACCTGATGTTGAACCTTGAGATCAGCAGCAAGACACTGAAAGACACAAAGGAGATAAGATATCGAACAGTGGAAGAGGAAGTACCCAATCATTTTAATGAAGTACAAATAAACAGATAGATGTCAAAGTAATCGTACAACATTAACTTTTCTACTTGAGGAAAAGTAAGTTCTTTAAAATATACTTTTAAGTATTAAAAGTAAAAGTACTTGCAAAGTGTAGCCTACTCCCTTATGCAGTTGTCTACTTCATGTATAACTGTATATTTTTGTTTGATACAACAGTACAGACTCTGTCATATACAGAAAATAAAAAGAGCTGGAGATGATGCTACTGGAAACACTTTTCATTAACATATTAATTAATGATCGAGTCTCTGCAGCGACCTGTTTCCAATCAATTTCAGCTGTAACTCAATACATTGTTAAAAAACATAGTGAAGCAGAAAGTACAGATATTTGCTAATATATGCGGTGGAGTAAAAGAGAAAAGTACCTGAAAATAAATATACTTTAGCACAGATACATGAAAAATGTACTTAAATACAGTAACAAAATAAATGTGCTTGGTTACATCCCACCAATGATATCCAACATCTGTAAGTGACACAAACAAAATAACAAAATGGTTGATATGATTTTTATTCTATTTGAAAGGTGATATATATTTTAAATGTTTTGTACCTTTTCAGGAACATCATCACAAAGTTTATAACTGAGTCCAGTTTTAAACATAAGATGCTTTTATTAAAAGGTTGTACAGTCGTCTATGGAGATGCTCTAAATGAAAATCTAAAATGTTTTCTGAGAAGATGATTTTTATTTGCTTCAGCTGAGGTAGATGTAACTCGACTTTTGTAAATTCTGGTCAAATTAGACCCAAAAATGCAGAATCTGATAAGAGGAAAGCTCATGTTTGATTCTCCAGAGAATTAAAACATATTTCTGCCATTGAAAAAGCTCCACGAAGCTAAAGGGCCTGAACTGACTTCTTCTTCTTTTGTCAGAAATGGCGTCCCGGTGCGTCCAGACGGTCGTAACATCCTGATGTCATCCGACGGCAGCTTGATCCTAAACAATGTGAAGTCGTCGGACGAGGGCACGTACACCTGTAACGCCTACACGGGCATCTACTCAGTGAGCGCCACGGCTGAAGTGAGGGTCATCAAAGACACGCAACAAGGTGCGAATGAAAGTCTCACTCAGACATCCTCATGTTTTCATGATCCCAACGTTCACATTCAGGAAAGAATCATTATTTTGACTTGATTCACTTTGCTGGAATAAGAAAAGAGTTTTAGAGAGTCCAAGGAAAAAGAGTAAATCACAAATAAACTGATTTATAATAGGATACAAAACAAACAAACAAACAAACCAAAGGACAGAGGTGGAAACATAACCTCCTTGGGTAATAATTTGTTTAGATCATATAGATTCTTATTGTTGAATAGCTCTTATTTGTGTGAGGCACAGAAGAAGCTGAACGTGACTGTCTGTCATTGCTGCTGTTGCAGGTGTCGATGTGCCTCCAGAATGCGTGGACCAGCCCGAGCTCGCCAACTGCGAGCTGATCGTCTACGCCCGACTTTGCTCCAACTCGTACTACTCCAGTTTCTGCTGCGCCAGCTGCACCAGGCATTCACAGAAAAACGACAGGTTCGGCTGGCTGGGTTAAAACCGCCGAGCGATTGAAAAACCGTGGCCCAGGCAGGTTGGTGCTCTCGGGGACTGGATCTTTAAAAACCTGAACTTTCAACTCTGAACTGCCGCATTTGCCCAAAGGACTTAAACATATCCGAGCAGGTTGTGCAGAGTCGTACTTCAACGATACAAAAGGGACTGATTACTGTAGGCGTAGTTAAATCTGTGGAGTAGGATTTCTGCAGCTTTGTTCAGGGAGCCTTTACATGTAGGAAGCGAATGATCCCGTAACGTCTGTTGAATGTGACCAATCAAAACTCAGACTTTTTCTTTTGAAACGTGTTTAACATTAAGTTATTGCTCAACTGGACCGACTTTATGATTCATGCTCTCTGTTTTTAAGAGAATCGTACAGCTGATGCAGGATTTAACGTATCGTGAAACTTCTCCATCCTCGCTGTAGTGTTAGCCACCATATTTCTTTTGAAGAAATCGATGCAGGAATTTGCTTTTTCGCTGATTCTGTGACGTACCAGGAGCTCACACTGTTTATTTGTATGTAATTATTTGATAATAAAATAATATTTTGATTAAAAAAACAACAACTCCTGTTTGATTTTAATCACTGAATGTCAAACCCAAAACAAGACGTGTCATCCCAGTCAGCACCACGAGGTGGCGCTCTGCAAATTGTCTCATTCAGCTGCTTTAAACTGTCACTTGTGGGTCAAACTTTTTTTTCTCGTTGGTAGCTTCCATTGTGAAGATGTTGTTCCAACTTAAACCTAATAAAACATCTGTATCTGTAAAAAGTGTTGTTGAGGGATGGACACAGTTTGTGCTTTTTAGAGCTGATTGTTAATTAAAGTTAAATCGGTTTATAAGTGATAACGTCAGCAACTATGCAACTCTTGTTTCAAAACGTTCACAGACCTTCTGAGTTGTTGTTCAAACCTGAGGTGGAGTTCACATTCATTTTCAGAGTCGGTAACTTGTTTTAACTGAATACTTTATATTACGCGTGTTTTGTTTCTCAAATTATTATGTGCAGAAGACGAGATGTAATCATCAGACACACTTTTCTGTTTCCTGTTTGCGTGACTGCCGAGAACACAAACATGTTTTGCAAGGAAACAAATGGAGAACGTGGACGTCAACGGTTTGAGTCCCACTGGAGACTTTACTGGTGCAACATAAATAAATGTGCAGTTTGATGAGACGGAAGCTTTAAGTTTATAATCTGGTTTCAAACATAGTCACATTCAGAACAGTATCACATGAAAATAGAATTTAAACACTTGGGACGCTCATATAAATAATGTATAATTCTCTTTGTCTTCCTCTAATGTCATAATGTGATCTCTGTGACTGCAGCAACACTTTATCAGCTGTTGTGTGCAACACAACACGTGCTGGTTGGTTGTGTAGCTTCAGTTGACACAGAAGTGGAGGTTTTCCAGCTGTCTGCTCAGAGATGTGCAGTGTGGGTGTGGGTTCGTGCAGAGATGCAGGTGCACGCTCGGGGGCCGGAGGTTGTGGTGAAGTGAGATGTTGCAGCTCCGTCATTTCTCAGCACAGAGAACGATGTGCAGGCTGCTCTGTGACCACATCCTCTCTTCTGCTGTCGCTCTCCACTCCTCTGCTCAGTTTCCATCCCCGGTTTGTCTTCTCACCAACAGAAGCTCTGCTCTTCTTTTGTGCACAGAGGAGAGCGATAACTTCCTGTTGTTGTGTAGTTGACTCACACTCTTCACTTTTTACTTTTCCTCTCACAGTTTATTCATGAAGAAAACTGTACTACACTTTCTTATGATTGTGCAAAGTCCAAAAATGTGATATGACGAACATAAACCCTTAAGGTCAAATGATTTAACAACAGATAATAACAGCTTAGTCTTTATTCCTCCTGCAGCAGCTGCAGCTTTGGTTCTGACCCGACACTTTGCTGCTTGTCTTCCAAACTATTTCCCTGTTTCATACTCGACCTAAAGCCTCAACACCCCAAAGTAAATCTTAAAAAAAATGACCGTCGAGTCACTTCTCAGTTTGCTCATTGGAAAAACTTGATGTACCAGCTTGTGACGTTTTCCTGAGCTGAGATGTTTCAACGTGTGAAGGTGAGAAAACGGGTGATTCTCAGAAAACAGGCTGGTTTGTGAGCTGCTAAAAATACCTCAGAGAATCAGTTGAGTGTGGAAACAACAAGGGGGGGGACATCCTAACTGCATATCAGCAACAGTTGTGACGGATGCTGTCATTTATCGAATAATCTCTTATTAATTAACAGTGTATGAACGGTGCCTGATATGAAGATGAGTCCAGGTTTGATTTCTGTTTTAGACGCCGAGTGGAAACAGGAACGACAAATTACAAAACACATCAAGTTGCATGGAACAAAGTTTAAAAGAAAAATGAATCAACAAAGTTTTCAAGATACCTTGAATTGCTTTTATTGAGAGGAAAATGAATCACACAAGCATCGCAACACAAACAAACTAATGCGAATTATAAAGCAGCGAAAACAAGTCTGGTGCAGATTATTCTGTTTTCAGTCCAGTTATAGATTTAACATCTTTAACAAGAATAAGCAGATTTATCGACTAAGTGCAGAATTTTAACAGTTTATATTTATATACGAGTACAAATGCACTGCGACTCACAGCTTTATAGAATTATTGTGTTCTCAGTTTTATTTACATAAAGCAACCGTTCATTTTCCTTCACGCTCAGGTCTCACTTCCTGTGCTTCTCAGTTGAACTCTGCAACGGACACAAAGGAGGAATCAAAACCACATAAATATATACGAAACACGTTTTTTACGAACTTTAAGAACAGTTGATCATTGAGCTTGTGTTTTAACGAACCTGGAGTCTCCAAACCAAAAAGGTCACGAAGGCTCCGTAGACGCAGCTCTTGATGATGAACACACCGTAGGAGAGCTTGGCTTTCGTTGTGATCCTCAGATATTCTTCTGCAGAAAGGTTCAAACATTTAGATGAGGGACATGATTCAAAGAGGAAACATCCAGTGCTCTTTGTGGAGACGGTTGATGTGAGCAGCAGTGAGGTGAACAATGAATAACTGAATAATGTATTTACCTCTGGTCAGGATGTCTGGAGCTGGTAGAAAAATAAGAAACGCATTAGATTAGAACAGAAGATTATTTAACGTGTTTGTCCAGATCAGGTTTAGGACATGAACGAACCTGGTTCACCATAGATTACAGGTGATGAATGATTGGTATATTCCTTCCCATTGAAGAAACTGACGATGCACTCAAATCTACGCTGTTTGTACCAGTCTTCGGCAGCGACCCTCAGCCGGCTGGTGATTTTGTAGGATTTGCCATCCTGCACGGCAGCTTCATCTGTTGCTACACCACTGGTGACGGTTTGTTCGTCAACCTGCCAGAATACACTGACATGGTCCGGGTAGAAATCACTGGCCACACAAACTAAGGTCTTCTGTCTTTCATTGTCCAGAGGGTTTCGACACTCTTTTGCTGATGGTCTGAGAACCGTCACATTTGGTGCCTTGACTTCATGCTCTGGTGGAGACAAAGACATAAAACGATTCAATTAAAAATCAAACGTAGATCTACAACAAACCAAAGTGCAGCAGCAAACTCTAAATGACATGTGACGTCTTGATACAAGAATTTAGATCATGAACATTGAGGTTAAACAGAACACTGAGCATTAGCATCAAATACAGTAATCACAGGTCAGATAGCTCACACTGAGAGTAATGACGATTTAACTCCTTCAGAGACGTGTTTGTTCGTTTTTTAAATAATCTTACCGAGAACTGTGAGTTTGGTTCCCTCTCCAAACTCAGCAGGATAACCTCCAGAGCACACTGCTGACTCGCATGTGAAAAACTGACAAGTTCCTACAGTACAATACGAGTTTTGTGCCAAACTTATGCAATTTGTCCCTTTTACATGCAAAGAAAGGCATCTTCTGAATATTTTACAGCTTTAATATAATAAAACAGTGAGTTTAGTGGCTGAACTTAAAAAAAAAACATATGTTAATTTCCGTTTTTAGTTAAGAAATGTTTATTTGCACTTTTGAATGTAATCCTGAGCAAAACAAATAATAGCACAGTTAAATTACACTTTTATAAATGAATTTTGAATTTTGTTCTTACCTAACACTGTCAGTTTAGTGCCGCTGCCAAAGTAAGCTGGGTAGTTGTTGTTCACACTGATACAAGGCTACAGAAAAAACTGCTCAACCACTCTGCACTGAAAGCTGCAGACTTTTATCAGATAAACTTAAAAACTGTTCTGCAGACAAACATGTAGAAATAACACATTTTCACACTCAATAAGATTGGATGCTAACAATTTTTTACATTTTTGACTCGAGTCACATTTAAACCTGGTATAAATCAGTATTGGCAGATAAATGCTCCAGATGATTTTCTAGGTATTAATTACTATTGTATGAAATAATTTTAATTGTCTTACCTAAAACAGTGAGTTTAGTTCCAGCTCCAAAGTACGCCTCAGACTGGGAACTCACAGTAATTCACAGGGCTGATAAGAACTCGCTGTGACAGTAATATTCTGGGCAAAGAGCCAAATGTTTTACTCCTGTACTACTTGTACTTGTACAAAACTTCATCCATAACTTTAACAAAAAAAAAAAGAGAGGACTATTTTTTTTTTAATTACATTAAATAAAAGATCTTTAAGTACATTTTTTTTTTTTATCTCAAGCCATTTATTTATTTCTCACTTACAGTAAAAAAAAAAAAAAGCTGTCAATGGTTTAACTTTTGCAGGTTTTCTTACCTAGAACAGTGAGTTTAGTTCCAGATCCAAAGTAAGCCTCGGAGTACGAGCACGGAGACATTCAACTGCACAAAAACTCTTCCTCTCGTCTCTGTACCACTGACACTTTGAAACTTTTTTTTCACTTTGACATGTAAAAACTCTGATAGTTTAAGAGAAGATGTATTTTTACCATTCAAACGTTGATTTTGTGGTTATATTATGATTGTCTCTTCAGAGTATCTAAACAAAACTATACTTCAGCAGCGTGAAGAGGACGTTGAAAAGGTTTTCTTACCTAAAACAGTCAACTTTGTGCCTCCGCCAAAATAAGCCTCTGCAGCACCAGAGTCACAGTGAACGTGATCAGTGCTGGAAACAAGCTTTACTTTGTACTTTTGAAATAAAACCCGACAGTTGCATCCTGTTTAGTTTCACGCTGTTTGCAACACAAACCTCTCAGCTCCAGTCGGATTTTTTAACTCACCTAGAACAGTCAGTTTGGTTCCATGTCCGAAATAAGCTTCGTACTGACACAGTGTTTAACCTCAAGAACCAAAAGCTCTGAGCCAAACTCTGAAGAACTCGACTGAGATGTGTATGTTTGTGAAAGAACAACTTAACCTTGAATTTAATTTATCTTTCCTTTTGCTTATTCTGATGTCATAGACTGTACAATATATAGTTTCTTACCTAGAACAGTTAACTTTGTTCCTCCTCCAAAGTGAGCTTCATACCCAGAGTCACAGTGAACTCCATCAGTGCTCGAACCAGCACAAACATGCAGCTTTTACTTTGTTAAGCCCGAAACTACACTTGTCGCACCACAGTTTGGTTTTTACAAGTTTTATGCGGCAGAAAAGAAAATGGCTCCAATCAATGGATCTGCTTCATTTGGCTTTAGTTTTTAAGAGCTGAATTCATGAGCATAAAGTTTTACTCACCAAGAACTGTCAGCTTCGTTCCCTGGCCGAAATAAGCTTCGGTGTTGACACAGCACTAAAGCTCGTCATCAAAAACCACTGAAGTGAACTCAAACTGTCCAGACCTGAGTACGTTAGGTTTCTTAATGCAGCATTTATTAAGTTATTGCATTTGTTCCATTTTAATAAACCTGACTCACCCAGAACAGTCAGTTTTGTCCCTTTTCCAAAGTACGCTTCGTTGGCATTGTCACAGTGTAAAAATACTGAGCATGAAACTCTTTCTCTATTAGAGTCTTTTGAAGGTTTTTACTAATGCTTCTATTTATACTTGGATTCCAAAGCAATGTGACATTTATGAATATACAGTAATAAATGGAAATATTTACCTAAAACCGTCAGTTTGGTTCCTTGGCCAAAGTAAGCAGGCTCAGAGTAGGTCACAGTGTTTCTCTGTTCACTTTTTACTTTACTTCCACACCAGCTTCTTTTGTTTTTAGGATTGTTTTAGTGAAGTGATGTTGTGAAAGCTTAGACTTACCTAAAACAGTGAGTTTGGTTCCTTTTCCAAAGTAAGCTTCGTTGTAGTTGTCACAGTGTAAAAATACTGAGCATGAAACTCTTTCTCTATTAGAGTCTTTGGAAGGTTTTTACTAATACCTCTGTTTATACTTGGATTCCAAAGCAATGTGACATTTATGAATATACAGTAATAAATGGAAATATTTACCTAAAACCGTCAGTTTGGTTCCTTGGCCAAAGTAAGCAGGATCAGTTTGGTCACAGTGTTCTCTGTTCAGCTCAATATTTCAGATTTCATGACAACACTTTCTCCTTCACTTCCACACCAGCTTTTCTGTTTTTAGGTTTGTTTTAGTGACGTGATGTTGTGAAAGCTTAGACTTACCTAAAACAGTGAGTTTTGTCCCTTTTCCAAAGTACGCTTCGTTTAAGTTGTCACAGTGTAAAAATACTGAGCATGAAACAGTTGAGTCTTTCTCTCTATCAGAGTCTTTGGAAGGTTTTTACTAATACTTCTGTTTATACTTGGATTCCAAAGCAATGTGACATTTATGATTATACAGTAATAAATGGAAATATTTACCTAAAACCGTCAGTTTGGTTCCTTGGCCAAAGTAAGCAGGATCATTGTAGGTCACAGTGTTTCTCTGTTCACTTTTTACTTTACTTCCACACCAGCTTCTTTTGTTTTTAGGATTGTTTTAGTGAATTGATGTTGTGAAAGCTTAGACTTACCTAAAACCGTCAGTTTGGTTCCTTGGCCAAAGTAAGCAGGGTATGTGTTGGTCACAGTGTTTTTCTGTTCAGCTCAATATTTCAGATTTCATGACAACACTTTCTCCTTCACTTCCACACCAGCTTCTTTTGTTTTTAGGTTTGTTTTAGTGAAGTGATGTTGTGAAAGCTTAGACTTACCCAAAACAGTGAGTTTTGTTCCTTTTCCAAAGTACGCTTCCCTTCCAGTGTCACACTGACTGTCTCCTTCACCAAAAAGTCACAAAACATCCCATAAACATAAAGTTAGGACACAGCCTAATAATCCAGAGGATGAAAAAGGTTAAATCCTGCAGGATGAGCTTCATAAGTTCCAAATCTTCTTTGTTTTGTATAACCAAAGTCATACAATCATCCATTTGAATTAAATATATAAAAATGTAAGACTATGTTTCAGCCAAATTCTTCATTTTGATCATCTTTCCAGTGCCAGTGTGACCTGACATCAGACACACCTTCAGAGTGTTGATGTTTTCTGCTCGATCAAGAGCCCCAGGTTCCAAACAGCCGTCTATACAATGGGTGTCAATGGGAGGAGGTTTTTGTACAGCGGCTCTATGGGAATGTATCACCGTGGCCCCCTGTCCCCACTGTGATAAAACACTACACAAAAACCTGATGTCGTTTTTCTTCACTGTTTCCCTCCCCCACCCAGCGTCTCCATATCTCAGCCTCCATCTCCCTGTGAGAGCTGCGTCTATTTCTGTGTCTGCTAAGAAAAGACGTGATTACGGAGGGAAGGAAAAGAAACAGTGGTTTTTTTATTTTGGGGTCTTTTGTAGCTGCTTAGAGGAAGTGACATCACACATGGTCAGCCCCCTGAATCCACCCTTTTATCTAAGGACAAAAGAGACTCACATGTACTGAGTAGTTTGCATAAAACTAAAGGAATTACTACAAATAAATTCAGTGTGCACCAACTGTCTAAATTAAATATGTTATGGCATCATAGGAGTTATAGAAAAGTGATTTTATAAAAGTGTCAATTTGTGCGGATCCACCTAAAAATTCAATGTTTTGTGGAAATCCGTTTCATAATTAAAGTGTAAACCTCCTGACAAACAAACAAATGGAAATTGGTGAAAACACAACTACCTTTCAGAGGATGAATACACAGTAGAGTTGATGTCCTTTTTCAAAATTCACTTTATTTCCATTCCAGTCTCATATTAAAATATATTCACTGCTTTTTATGAAATCAGTTTTTGGACAAGCTTTGAAAATAGGTGATGTTTCCTTTTGTTTAATACTTTTAATCAAATACAACTGTGAAGCATTACAAGCAGGAGTGAGTTATGTGACTTATTCTTCAGTTACACTTTATTCCAACTACCTCTTTACTATTTTTTTAATCATTTTAATGCCTCTCATGTATCCTGACTTTAAATCAGCAAATAGATGTTTTTTGAATGTCAAGTCCCGCGTGAAGCCTGTAGAGGTCAGTGTGTGATAACAACTGCCTCCTTGGGATTGGGACGACTGAGGGCCTAGTTCATGTTAAAAGTTTCCCCCTTTTTCAGAGCTGCAGTATGTTATGGGTGTGATGTCCGATGTGCAGAATGAAGCATAAAGGAGGTCGGGCCTTTGAAGAAGTTGCCCCTAAACTGTGGGACAGTCTGACTCTCCACACCAGGACTTCACCAAGTCCAGACTCTTTTAAAATTGCATGAAAACCCATCTTTACTTTGGCTTTTAAAATAGGAAGAGTCTTTTATTTTATTTAAATGTGTTTATTCAATGTCTTATTGTTGTCTTGGCTGTTTCTCTATTTCAGCTGTACAGCAACGTATGTTATTTTCAAACGTGCTTCACAAAAAACGAACTTGACTGCACCCTTCTGGCAACAAACCGTGAACACCCACTTCAGCATAGCATTTGTGACATCTGTCTGGTCTTTGTGCATCACTGTGACTGGCAACACAGTAGTAGGTGCTGCTGTCGTTGAGAAACACTTCATCGATTTGAAGAGAGAAGCGGTTATTGTCTTGATCCATAGACGACTGAAAGTGCCCCACAGAGAAATCGAACTCTGACAGGAGGAACTCCATAGGAGCTGCGTAGTGCTTTTGTCGATACCAGTACATGAAGATGATTTGCAGGCTGAACCCTGGACCCAGGCTGCACTCCAGTATCACTGTGACTCCTGGTCCAGACACTTGATCTCCAGACTGCAGAACTGTAATAGTGAGACCTGTGACACATGACGTTAATATAGAAAACCGTCAATTCACTCATACAAGTACATCTGGTGGGAATTTGATCCTTAAAGTGCTTCTTAACTAGTAAAACCCACCTGAGTTTAAAAGAAGTGACAGATAAAGGACTGTGATGAGCATGTTCGCGATCATCTGGCTTCCAGCTGAATGATGCAGTCACACATCAGCTGCACCAAGCAAATAGAAAACACCAAGTCACATGATCACATGGTTGGAGGAGTAATGCTGTCACTCACTGATCATCAAATTACAGCTTAAAATATATGAGGCTCAGAATCACTTTGGAGATTTCAAATCAAATGCTCAAAAGATAAGATAAGATAAGATAAGATACGATAAGATACGATAAGATAAGATAATACTGTTTACATCAAGCATTCATTGGTCATTCATTTCATTTCTGTCATGGCTAAAGGCATCTGAAGCAGCTTTTATACCATCAAAAGACACCAATACTCCATAATGAAAGTATTTATACGTCAATGATGAGAATGTCATGTGTGTATTTTAGGTGGAGTGACACTGGGTTCAAGGAAAGCGAAATAAAAAGACTTTAATTAAATATTTATTTAGAAATTTACAAAAATAAATAGACCGTCAAGAGTGATTGAATTCTTTTATTCAATAATGTTGTACATTGGGCTACATGAATCAGTTGAATGCTTCATGTGGACTTAACAAACAGCATTTTTCTTCTTTTTAGAAGACGTTTTATTATCAGCAAATCAAATTTTGATATTATTAGTTATCAGTTCTCATTATGTAATTTTTGTTAACCTGTTTTCATCCGTGTGTATGTGTGTGTTATGATACTGTACGGACTAAAAAGTCAGAGAATGGTATCATATAGTGGACCAAGCTTCAATTTAATAAAAATCCTAATGTTATTCATTTAACTCTTGATGCTTTCATGGCTTAATATCATGTCCAAGTAAAAAAGATGAAGTAACACTGCCTCTGTTGTTTTATTGGTTTTAGTTCATGAGTTTAGAATATATTCATTTATCCTCACAGAATATGAGTAATATTTAACAGTAACAGCTTTTATTTATTTTACCTCCTTCAAAATCTTTTATTCTACTCATTTATTTACTTTGTGTTTTCTAATCTTTTTACAGCACATTGAATCTAACTGTGTTTTCAATCCACTTTATAAATAATAATTTTCCCACCAATAATTAAATAAACCTTATGATTATTTGTTATTTGTACAGTATAGAAAATATATGTTATTCTTCACTTTATTCTCCAGTCTGATCCACTACCTCAGTGTCAGCGCTGATTGGATGAGAGCTTCCTGACCGTTGGGCCTCGGTGCAACACGATTGGTCAATGCCTGATTGGAAGCCAACGTCCCGCCCACTTGACTCGCCGTTCCTCCAACGGCTGCCGCTCGCGCTAACCTGCTAGCAGAAGACTAGCTAAAGATAAAGAGGCTATAAACGGTGAGAATAACAGAAAGTTAACTTAACAGTTTAAAAGTGAAGTTATTATAAGACTCCAGGACGGATGTGAGGAGGAATTACGATGATTTCATCGAGCTGACAGCGGTTGAGGAGGCGGTGGCTCATCACCTGTGATGCTAACTTCAAACATGAAGCGGACATTTTGTTTCTGGAACCATCCGCTGCTCCTCTGGACTTTAGTGGGTAAGCTAAGATTAGCCTCTCTGCTAACGGTCCCCCATTAATAATAATAATATATAATAATAAACTTTATTTATACAGCACCTTTCATACTTAAAATGCAACTCAGTTCTTTACAATAAAGTAAAAGACCTAAAATAAGATGGATCAGTAAGAACAGGCACTAAAACAAAGAGTTAGGATAAAAGCATAAAACTAGCAAAAGATATAAAAAGTCAATGGTGTTTAAAATATGGATAAATTAATTAATAGTAGAAACCATAGAAATCTATCTCGAGTTGTTTTTATTGTCCCAACAACAGAAAGCTGCTTCCCCTAACCTTTTATAGTTCATGGTCACTAATGGTCTCTTCAGTCTGACTCTGGTGCTGCTCCGGATTCATTCAGACAGAATTACAGCTTCATTTTAGCAAGACAAGTATTTTCTGCTTGTGCCTCACATTAGATCGACCTATCAGCTGTCATCGTATGATATAAATGATCCTGATGATGTCATGGAGCATGAAAAAGTTTTGGGGTATATTTACAGTCCATGCATCACCCCTCCAACGCATCATTTGTAAAGTTTGTGATGAGTTTAAGTGACACTCTGAGTTGGTAATGAGTTGTCAGAACAGTAGTTTAACTCTTTTGAGCCAACAATTCCACCAGCCTACCTCATAGCATCTGCACCCTGCCAACAGGAACAGGGCTTTTAGTGATGGAGTGACATTAAACCACATCACTGTGTACTGGCAGCGCAGAAATAAACAGCAGTGTGTGACAGGTTTGCCCTGTTAATAACTAGCTCTCCTGTTGTGGTGCTTTCTCTGCTCAGCTTGAATTGGTCTTTGAACTGAGTCTCATAGCTTTGGGGGCTGTTTGCATATCCGGACCCAATGAGGGTCAAAGACAGACGGTCCTGTCTCTGCTGATACCAGAGCATATATGGAAGGTTATTATCATTGTGACTGCAGTCGATCTGGACCACAGTGTTCTCCTTCACTATCTGGGGAGGAGACTGTTGAAAAGTAACAGCGCTCACCTGACCTGTGGGGAAAAAAACAGATTTATAAAATATTATTGATTCTGACAAACAAAACAAATATAACAGTTTCATAGACGAAAAAGAAAAATAGAAAATGAGTATTGATGAAATTAAAGACAAAATTCTACATCTTACAATAAAAACCGATGAAGAGCAAACCAAATGTTTGCACAGGTGAAGGCATCGTGAAGAACTGATGTGAGGAAAGCGCTGCTCTGAGAAGAATAAGGCTGTGTGTGTCTGTTTGTGTGTGTGTGTGTGTGTGTGTGTGTGTGTGTGTGTGTGTGTGTGTGTGTGTGTGTGTGTGTGTGTGTGTGTGTGTGTGTGTCATCACCACATCCTCACGACAGCAGCTGTAATTCATGTGCTGTGCCTCCATCTGTTGGTTGACTCTCTTCCTCATTCACCTGCCACACTCAGACGCGTACAGCCAGGATCTTGGTCTCAGTGACCAGAACCATCCGGATTCCTGATCCGACTCCATCGATTAGAAACTAAATTAACGTGATTGTCAGTTTGTGTGTGAAGAAAAGTGATGAAGTGATCCCATGATATAAAACTGTAACTGTCCAAAAAGTGGAAGAAATACTGTAATATTAACTTTAGGTCACAGCGCCCACCCCTACCCCCTGTCACTGCAACAGGTCACTTGACTCAAAATATAAAGAGGAATAAAAGTATTGTATTAGACATTGGTTTGCTAAAACTTTAGGGATATTTTGGGGCATTTATATTTTACTGTTTAATTATAAACTTTATTAGAAAACAAATACAAGCAAATATAAAGAACATGTATTCACAAAACAACTTAATTGTTTCTTGTGTGTTTTCTGGAGTCTGATCCGCTGTGTTTCTCTCAGCTCTGAAGCTGTGTCGTGGTTTTTCGTGCTGTTATCTGTTGCATCGTTTATGGAGGTTTTTGAACGACGGCTCTCTCAGTCTTTATTACTGTGTATTGTTGCTGCTCCAAAATATTCTCCACTGTCCTCAGGGTGCTTCAGGTTCTTGATTTGAAGAAAAGCTGTTTTCTCTCCATTTCCACTCACATTGAAGCGGCTCGGAATATTTGGCTCAATATTGGGTGAATCATAAGAAACATAGCCGATCAGCTTCAGGGAACTGTCTCCTGCTGAGCGCTGGTACCAGAGAATCGTGTCATAGTTCGGGATTTGATGTGTTAATCTCATGTTGACTTCACCATTTGGTTTCATCAACAGGTCGGCTGGAGTCTGAAACACTGTTTTTTCTTTACTGAGGTAAACACCTGTAAAGAGAGAATTCAGGCTCTAACTTCTTGTTACTAGTGGTTAAAAACATTTAGTGCACTTGGAATAAATTCCAGGGAAAGCAACAGTAAGAAATATGCAATCAATGAAAGTGAACATAAATATTACATCTCAGTTCCTCACTACTGGGACCTATGAAGATTCATTTAGAAATGAAAGTGTAAAAGTGGCTTAATGAAGGAATGATACCCTTAATCCAGAACACAGTGATGATGGATGTGATGAGACGAGGTGGCGTCATGTTGAATATGAAGAACCAGCTCCAGTCTCTGCTGTGTTTTGTGGATCAGAGGGAGGGACAGGAAGTGATGTGGAGAAATCAGAATGACACAGAGGTAACTTTCTTTCATTGAGGAAATACAGCACAACTTAACACTGTTACCTCCACAAAAGAGGTTATGTTTTCACTGCTGTCAGCTGGTTGGTTGGTTTGGCAGCAAAATTAAAAGTTCTTCATTGCTTTCTTTAATATTGTGAGATGGGTCATATTTTGAGAGATGACACTGCAACATTAGGTTGTTTAGAGATTATAAATGTACGTTTGAATACATTTTGGATTAATTCCTCCCTCGTTCCATTCAAGTAGGAATGTTTTCCTCCATGCTGTTATTTGCAGAGACGAGGTAATGATGTAAAACTCCCATGACAGACACGTTGACTGCAGGTGGCTGCTGAAGGTGTTTTTTCAAACCACAGTTGATAAAGAACAGCGTTTAGTTTTTGTGTTGTTCAAAGCAGATCTACCTCAGTGTGCATATCGAGCTGCACAGTAGTACACGGCACTGTGCTCAGACTCTATCAGGTCAACTATAAATAGAGAACCATTCTTTGCTTTGATTCCACTTAAATCTCCGGTGATATTGAAATGCTCTTTGTATAATTCTTCGCAGATTATTTGGCTGTAGTCCACATGTCCGATGAGTTTTGAGCCTGGTCTGTGGGTGACTGCTGGTACCACAGCATCACTCTGTAGTCGGTCTGTCCGTGGCTACAGGCCAGCTGCACAGCGTCACCAGCCTTTCTGATGAGAGCGGAGGGAGACTGGTGGACCTGAACCCCCAGAGAAATACCTGCTGTAAGCACAGAGGGACAGATCGACTGAAGAGGTGAAGGTGCATACAGTTAAAAGTCACTTCACAGTGTAGCAGCTGTTACCTGTGAGGAAAGAGCAAAAGAGAAATCTAATCATCATGATGAGATCTGAGTTTCTCTAAAGTCATGAATGAAAAGTGAAGGTAGAAGTGAGTCTGGTTTAAAGAGGAAGTGAACGTAACATAGACAAGAGGAGTGGCTCCATGTGGTTCATTTATATACAGTCTGCCATTCACCTGATTCCTCTGAAGATGTGTTGCTCTTAATTTATTTCATCACATTAGAAATTGCACTTGTCTGGTTTGAGTATAATACACAAAAAACTACAAAAAAAATAGATAAACTGTTGCATTAAATAATGATAATATATAATTGTGTCAAACAAAAATCAAACCACAAAAGCAGGTGTCTGGCAGCAGTGTATTCAGCGTCTCATTCAAAAGCATCCATGATAAAAGGTGCAGGGTTTTTGTTCAGTAGCGAGGGGATTTTTTTCAGTGTGCTTCTCTTGCTGCACAGTAGTAAACTGCACTGTGCTCTTTTCTGACTGCTTTGATTAGGAGAAAGCCATTCTTTGCTGTATCCCCTCTCAAATCTCCAGTGATTTCAAACTCCTTATCATAAGGTGCTTCCATTGTTGCATCTTGGTAATTCAAATATCCGATGAGTTTCATAGCTGTGTCTCCTGGTGAGCGCTGGTACCAGAGCATCACCCTGTAGTCAGTTCTATCATGGCTGCAGGAAATCTGCACGTTGTCACCAGGGTTTGTGACGAGGTCAGAGGGAGACTGACGGACGTCAAGACCCAGACAAACACCTAGAAACAGAGAGAAGAAATAATCAGTGCTGACACTTTAAATGAAGTGGTATTCCTGAAGGGTTCAAGTGATTACCAATGAGCCAAGAAAGCAGGAATACTGTTGTCATGTTGACTCTGTCTGAATGAGTACCGACTGACTCTGTGTGTCAGAGTCCTCCGAATCAAATCATCATTTACATCTCATTCTATCGCTCTGTTTGTTAACCTGAAGTGTTTTTCTTTTTAGCACCAGTGCCACCTAGAGGAGGATGTAAAAGTCAGAACTTTGTAGTTGGTGGTGCTGTTAACCTGAATTCTGTTATGTTGACAGATATTCCTTTTATTTTTGTCCACCACATTCAAATCCATCTCCTCTCATATATCCATGTTATCTCCTCTTCGTAGCAACGTTAAGTGTTCAACCTCATCTGACCTCATTCGTGGGGACTTCGATTATATTCGAACAATTTAATTATAAACTTTATTGTAAAACAAATACAAGCAAATATAAAGAACATTTATTCACAAAACAACTTAATTGTTTCTTGTGTGTTTTCTGGAGTCTGATCCGCTGTGTTTCTCTCAGCTCTGAAGCTGTGTCGTGGTTTTTTCGTGCTGTTATCTGCTGCATCGTTTATGGAGGTTTTTGAATGACGGCTCTCTCCATCTTTATTACTGTGTATTGTTGCTGCTCCAAAATATTCTCCGCTGTCCTCAGGGTGCTTCAGGTTCTTGATTTGAAGAAAAGCTGTTTTCTCTCCATTTCCACTCACATTGAAGCGGCTCGAAAAATTTGGCTCAATATTGCGTGTTTCATAATAAACATAGCCGATCAGCTTCAGGGAACTGTCTCCTGCTGAGCGCTGGTACCAGAGAATCGTGTCATAGCTCGGGATTTGATGTGTTAAGCTCAGGTTGACTTCACCATTTGGTTTCATCAACAGGTCGGCTGGAGTCTGAAACACTGGTTTTTCATTACTGAGGTAAACACCTGTAAAGAGAGAATTCAGGCTCTAACTTCTTGTTACTAGTAGTTAAAAACATTTAGTGCACTTGGAATCAATTCCAGGGAAAGCAGCAGTAAGGAATAAGTAATCAATGAAAGTGAACATAAATATTACATCTCAGTTCCTCACTACTGGGACCTATGAAGATTCATTTAGAAATGAAAGTGTAAAAGTGGCTTAATGAAGGAATGATACCCTTAATCCAGAACACAGTGATGATGGATGTGATGAGACGAGGTGGCGTCATGTTGAATATGAAGAACCAGCTCCAGTCTCTGCTGTGTTTTGTGGATCAGAGGGAGGGACAGGAAGTGATGTGGAGAAATCAGAATGACACAGAGGTAACTTTCTTTCATTGAGGAAATACAGCACAACTTAACACTGTTACCTCCACAAAAGAGGTTATGTTTTCACTGCTGTCAGCTGGTTGGTTGGTTTGGCAGCAAAATTAAGTAAAGCCACATATCCGATGAGTTTTAGAGCCTGGTCTGTGGGTGACTGCTGGTACCACAGCATCCCTGTGTAGTCGGTCTGTCCGTGGGTACAGACGAGCTGCACAGCGTCACCAGCCTTTCTGATGAGAGCGGAGGGAGACTGGTGGACCTGAACCCCCAGAGAAATACCTGCTGTAAGCACAGAGGGACAGATCGACTGAAGAGGTGAAGGTACATACAGTTAAAAAGTCACTTCACAGTGTAGCAGCTGTTACCTGTGAGGAAAGAGCAAAAGAGAAATCTCATCATCATGATGAGATCTGAGTTTCTCTAAAGTCATGAATGAAAAGTGGAGGTAGAAGTGAGTCTGGTTTAAAGAGGAAGTGAACGTAACATAGACAAGAGGAGTGTCTCCGTGTGGTTCATTTATATACAGTCTGCCATTCACCTGATTCCTCTGAAGATGTGTTGCTCTTAATTTATTTCATCACATTAGAAATTGCACTTGTCTGGTTTGAGTATAATCCACAAAAAACTACAAAAAAAATAGATAAACTGTTGCATTAAATAATGATAATATATAATTGTGTCAAACAAAAATCAAACCACAAAAGCAGGTGTCTGGCAGCAGTGTATTCAGCGTCTCATTCAAAAGCATCCATGATAAAAGGTGCAGGGTTTTTGTTCAGTAGCGAGGGGATTTCTTTCAGTGTGCTTCTCTTGCTGCACAGTAGTAAACTGCACTGTGCTCTTTTCTGACTGCTTTGATTAGGAGAAAGCCATTCTTTGCTGTATCCCCTCTCAAATCTCCAGTGATTTCAAACTCCTTATCATAAGGTGCTTCCATTGTTGCATCTTGGTAATACAAATATCCGATGAGTGTCATAGCTGTGTCTCCTGGTGAGCGCTGGTACCAGAGCATCTGCCAGTAGTTAGTTCTATCATGGCTGCAGGAAATCTGCACGTTGTCACCAGGGTTTGTGACGAGGTCAGAGGGAGACTGACGGACGTCAAGACCCAGACAAACACCTAGAAACAGAGAGAAGAAATAATCAGTGCTGACACTTTAAATGAAGTGGTATTCCTGAAGGGTTAAAGTGATTACCAATGAGCCAAGAAAGCAGGAATACTGTTGTCATGTTGACTCTGTCTGAATGAGCACCGACTGACTCTGTGTCAGAGTCCTCCGAATCAAAACATCATTTACATCTCATTCTATCGCTCTGTGTGTTAACCTGGAGTGTTTTTCTTTTGAGCACCAGTGCCACCTAGAGGAGGATGTAAAAGTCAGAACTTTGTAGTTGGTGGTGCTGTTAACCTGAATTCTGTTATGTTGACAGATATTCCTTTTATTTTTGTCCACCACATTCAAATCCATCTCCTCTCATATATCCATGTTATCTCCTCTTTGGAGCAACGTTAAGTGTTCAACCTCGTCTGACCTCATTCGTGGGGACTTCGATTATATTCGAATGATATAATTATAAACTTTATTAGAAAACAAATACAAGCAAATATAAAGAACATGTATTAACAAAACAACTTAATTGTTTCTTGTGTGTTTTCTGGAGTCTGATCCGCTGTGTTTCTCTCAGCTTTGAAGCTGTGTCGTGGTTTTTCGTGCTGTTATCTGCTGCATCATTTATGGAGGTTTTTGAACGACGGCTCTCTCCATCTTTATTACTGTGTATTGTTGCTGCTCCAAAATATTCTCCGCTGTCCTCAGGGTGCTTCAGGTTCTTGATTTGAAGAAAAGCTGTTTTCTTTCCATTTCCACTCACATTGAAGCGGCTCGTAAAATTTGGCTCAATACTGGGTGATTCAAAATTAACATAGCCAATCAGCTTCAGGGAACTGTCTCCTGCTGAGCGCTGGTACCAGAGAATCGTGTTATAGTTCGGGATTTGATGTGTTAATCTCATGTTGACTTCACCATTTGGTTTCATCAACAGGTCGACTGGAGTCTGAAACACTGGTTTTTCATTACTGAGGTAAACACCTGTAAAGAGAGAATTCAGGCTCTAACTTCTTGTTACTAGTGGTTAAAAACATTTAGTGCACTTGGAATAAATTCCAGGTTAAGCAGCAGTAAGAAATATGCAATCAATGAAAGTGAACATAAATATTACATCTCAGTTCCTCACTACTGGGACCTATGAAGATTCATTTAGAAAGGAAACTGTAAAAGTGGCTTAATGAAGGAATGATACCCTTAATCCAGAACACAGTGATGATGGATGTGATGAGACGAGGTGGCGTCATGTTGAATATGAAGAACCAGCTCCAGTCTCTGCTGTGTTTTGTGGATCAGAGGGAGGGACAGGAAGTGATGTGGAGAAATCAGAATGACACAGAGGTAACTTTCTTTCATTGAGGAAATACAGCACAACTTAACATTGTTACCTCCACAAAAGAGGTTATGTTTTCACTGCTGTCAGCTGGTTGGTTGGTTTGGCAGCAAAATTAAGTAAAGCCACATATCCGATGAGTTTTAGAGCCTGGTCTGTGGGTGACTGCTGGTACCACAGCATCCCTGTGTAGTCGGTCTGTCCGTGGGTACAGACGAGCTGCACAGCGTCACCAGCCTTTCTGATGAGAGCGGAGGGAGACTGGTGGACCTGAAGTCCCAGAGAAATACCTGCTGTAAGCACAGAGGGACAGATCGACTGAAGAGGTGAAGGTGCATACAGTTAAAAAATCACTTCACAGTGTAGCAGCTGTTACCTGTGAGGAAAGAGCAAAAGAGAAATCTAATCATCATGATGAGATCTGAGTTTCTCTAAAGTCATGAATGAAAAGTGGAGGTAGAAGTGAGTCTGGTTTAAAGAGGAAGTGAACGTAACATAGACAAGAGGAGTGGCTCCGTGTGGTTCATTTATATACAGTCTGCCATTCACCTGATTCCCCTGAAGATGTGTTGCTTTTAATATATTGCATCACATTAGAAATTGCACTTGTCTGGTTTGAGTATAATACACAAAAAACTACAAAAAAAATAGACAAACTGTTGCATTAACTAATGATAATATATAATTGTGTGAAACAAAAATCAAACCACTAAAGCAGGTGTCTGGCAGCAGTGTATTCAGCGTCTCATTCAAAAGCATCCATGATAAAAGGTGCAGGGTTTTTGTTCAGTAGCGAGGGGATTTTTTTCAGTGTGCTTCTCTTGCTGCACAGTAGTAAACTGCACTGTGCTCTTTTCTGACTGCTTTGATTAGGAGAAAGCCATTCTTTGCTGTATCCCCTCTCAAATCTCCAGTGATTTCAAACTCCTTATCATAAGGTGCTTCCATTGTTGCATCTTGGTAATTCAAATATCCGATGAGTTTCATAGCTGTGTCTCCTGGTGAGCGCTGGTACCAGAGCATCATTGTGTAGTCAGTTCTATCATGGCTGCAGGAAATCTGCACGTTGTCACCAGGGTTTGTGACGAGGTCAGAGGGAGACTGACGGACGTCAAGACCCAGACAAACACCTAGAAACAGAGAGAAGAAATAATCAGTGCTGACACTTTAAATGAAGTGGTATTCCTGAAGGGTTAAAGTGATTACCAATGAGCCAAGAAAGCAGGAATACTGTTGTCATGTTGACTGTCTGAATGAGCACCGACTGACTCTGTGTGTCAGAGTCCTCTGAATCAAATCATCATTTACATCTCATGCTATCGCTCTGTGTGTTAACCTGAAGTGTTTTTCTTTTGAGCACCAGTGCCACCTAGAGGAGGATGTAAAAGTCTGAACTTTGTAGTTGGTGGTGCTGTTAACCTGAATTCTGTTATGTTGACAGATATTCCTTTTATTTTTTTCCACCACATTCAAATCCATCTCCTCTTCGGAGCAACGTTAAGTGTTCAACCTCGTCTGACCTCATTCGTGGGGACTTCGATTATATTCAAACGATATAATTATAAACTTTATTGTAAAACAAATACAAGCAAATATAAAGAACATGTATTAACAAAACAACTTGTTTCTTTCTTGTGTGTTTTCTGGAGTCTGATCCGCTGTGTTTCTCTCAGCTTTGAAGCTGTGTCGTGGTTTTTCGTGCTGTTATCTGCTGCATCGTTTATGGAGGTTTTTGAACGACGGCTCTCTCCGTCTTTATTACTGTGTCTTGTTGCTGCTCCAAAATATTCTCCGCTGTCCTCAGGGTGCTTCAGGTTCTTGATTTGAAGAAAAGCTGTTTTCTCTCCATTTCCACTCACATTGAATTGGCTCGAAAAATTTGGCTCAATACTGGGTGTTTTATAATAAACATAGCCGATCAGCTTCAGGGAACTGTCTCCTGCTGAGCGCTGGTACCAGAGAATCATGTTATAGTTCGGGATTTGATGTGTTAATCTCAGGTTGACTTCACCATTTGGTTTCATCAACAGGTCGGCTGGAGTCTGAAACACTGGTTTTTCATTACTGAGGTAAACACCTGTAAAGAGAGAATTCAGGCTCTAACTTCTTGTTACTAGTGGTTAAAAACATTTAGTGCACTTGGAATAAATTCCAGGGAAAGCAACAGTAAGAAATATGCAATCAATGAAAGTGAACATAAATATTACATCTCAGTTCCTCACTACTTGGACCTATGAAGATTCATTTAGAAATGAAAGTGTAAAAGTGGCTTAATGAAGGAATGATACCCTTAATCCAGAACACAGTGATGATGGATGTGATGAGACGAGGTGGCGTCATGTTGAATATGAAGAACCAGCTCCAGTCTCTGCTGTGCTTTGTGGATCAGAGGGAGGGACAGGAAGTGATGTGGAGAAATCAGATTGACACAGAGGTAACTTTCTTTCATTGAGGAAATACAGCACAACTTAACACTGTTACCTCCACAAAAGAGGTTATGTTTTCACTCCTGTCAGCTGGTTGGTTGGTTTGGCAGCAAAATTAAGTAAAGTTCTTCATCGCTTTCTTTAATATTGTGAGATGGGTCATATTTTGAGAGATGACACTGCAACATTAGGTTGTTTAGAGATTATAAATGTTCGTTTGAATACATTTTGGATTAATTGCGCCCTCGTTCCATTTAAGTAGGAATGTTTTCCTCTATGCTGTTATTTGCAGAATCGAGGTAATGATGTAAAACTCCCATGACAGACACGTTGACTGCAGGTGGCTGCTGAAGGTGTTTTTTCAAACCACAGTTGATTAAAGAACAGCATTTAGTTTTTGTGTTGTTCAAGGCAGATCTACCTCAGTGTGCATATCGAGCTGCAGAGTCGTACACGGCACTGTGCTCAGACTCAATCAGGTCCACGATAAATAGAGAACCATTCTTTGCTTTGATTCCACTTAAATCTCCGGTGATATTGAAATGCTCTTTGTATAATTCTTCGTAGATTATTTGGCTGTAGTCCACATATCCGATGAGTTTTAGAGCCTGGTCTTGTAAGTGTCTGAATTGTAGCTGTTCAACTCTGCACGGATAAAATTTGTGTCTATTTTTTGAAAGTAAATAAACAGTTTAAGTTTAAGAGAGAGATGACTGATGAGCGTTCTCTGTGATGCCTTGTTTTCACTGCTGTCAGCTGGTTGGTTGGTTTGGCAGCAAAATTAAGTAAAGCCACATATCCGATGAGTTTTAGAGCCTGGTCTGTGGGTGACTGCTGGTACCACAGCATCCCTGTGTAGTCGGTCTGTCCGTGGGTACAGACGAGCTGCACAGCGTCACCAGCCTTTCTGATGAGAGCGGAGGGAGACTGGTGGACCTGAACCCCCAGAGAAATACCTGCTGTAAGCACAGAGGGACAGATCGACTGAAGAGGTGAAGGTACATACAGTTAAAAAGTCACTTCACAGTGAAGCAGCTGTTACCTGTGAGGAAAGAGCAAAAGAGAAATCTAATCATCATGATGAGATCTGAGTTTCTCTAAAGTCATGAATGAAAAGTGGAGGTAGAAGTGAGTCTGGTTTAAAGAGGAAGTGAACGTAACATAGACAAGAGGAGTGGCTCCGTGTGGTTCATTTATATACAGTCTGCCATTCACCTGATTCCCCTGAAGATGTGTTGCTCTTAATTTATTTCATCACATTAGAAATTGCACTTGTCTGGTTTGAGTATAATCCACAAAAAACTACAAAAAAAATAGATAAACTGTTGCATTAAATAATGATAATATATAATTGTGTCAAACAAAAATCAAACCACAAAAGCAGGAGTCTGGCAGCAGTGTATTCAGCGTCTCATTCAAAAGCATCCATGATAAAAGGTGCAGGGTTTTTATTCAGTAGCGAGGGGATTTCTTTCAGTGTGCTTCTCTTGCTGCACAGTAGTAAACTGCACTGTGCTCTTTTCTGACTGCTTTGATTAGGAAAAGCCATTCTTTGCTGTATCCCCTCTCAAATCTCCAGTGATTTCAAACTCCTTATCATAAGGTGCTTCCATTGTTGCATCTTGGAAATACAAATATCCGATGAGTGTCATAGCTGTGTCTCCTGGTGAGCGCTGGTACCAGAGCATCTGCCAGTAGTTAGTTCTATCATGGCTGCAGGAAATCTGCACGTTGTCACCAGGGTTTTTGACGAGGTCAGAGGGAGACTGACGGACGTCAAGACCCAGACAAACACCTAGAAACAGAGAGAAGAAATAATCAGTGCTGACACTTTAAATGAAGTGGTATTCCTGAAGGGTTCAAGTGATTACCAATGAGCCAAGAAAGCAGGAATACTGTTGTCATGTTGACTCTGTCTGAATGAGCACCGACTGACTATGTGTCAGAGTCCTCCGAATCAAATCATCATTTACATCTCATTCTATCGCTCTGTTTGTTAACCTGAAGTGTTTTTCTTTGAGCACCAGTGCCACCTAGAGGAGGATGTAAAGTCTGAACTTTGTAGTTGGTGGTGCTGTTAACCTGAATTCTGTTATGTTGACAGATATTCCTTTTATTTTTGTCCACCACATTCAAATCCATCTCCTCTCATATATCCATGTTATCTCCTCTTTGGAGCAACGTTAAGTGTTCAACCTCGTCTGACCTCATTCGTGGGGACTTGATTATATTCGAATGATATAATTATAAACTTTATTAGAAAACAAATACAAGCAAATATAAAGAACATGTATTAACAAAACAACTTAATTGTTTCTTGTGTGTTTTCTGGAGTCTGATCCGCTGTGTTTCTCTCAGCTTTGAAGCTGTGTCGTGGTTTTCGTGCTGTTATCTGCTGCATCATTTATGGAGGTTTTTGAACAACGGCTCTCTCCATCTTTATTACTGTGTATTGTTGCTGCTCCAAAATATTCTCCGCTGTCCTCAGGGTGCTTCAGGTTCTTGATTTGAAGAAAAGCTGTTTTCTTTCCATTTCCACTCACATTGAAGCGGCTCGTAAAATTTGGCTCAATACTGGGTGATTCAAAATTAACATAGCCAATCAGCTTCAGGGAACTGTCTCCTGCTGGGCGCTGGTACCAGAGAATCATGTTATAGTTCGGGATTTGATGTGTTAATCTCATGTTGACTTCACCATTTGGTTTCATCAACAGGTCGGCTGGAGTCTGAAACACTGGTTTTTCATTACTGAGGTAAACACCTGTAAAGAGAGAATTCAGGCTCTAACTTCTTGTTACTAGTGGTTAAAAACATTTAGTGCACTTGGAATAAATTCCAGGTTAAGCAGCAGTAAGAAATATGCAATCAATGAAAGTGAACATAAATATTACATCTCAGTTCCTCACTACTGGGACCTATGAAGATTCATTTAGAAAGGAAACTGTAAAAGTGGCTTAATGAAGGAATGATACCCTTAATCCAGAACACAGTGATGATGGATGTGATGAGACGAGGTGGCGTCATGTTGAATATGAAGAACCAGCTCCAGTCTCTGCTGTGTTTTGTGGATCAGAGGGAGGGACAGGAAGTGATGTGGAGAAATCAGAATGACACAGAGGTAACTTTCTTTCATTGAGGAAATACAGCACAACTTAACACTGTTACCTCCACAAAAGAGGTTATGTTTTCACTGCTGTCAGCTGGTTGGTTGGTTTGGCAGCAAAATTAAGTTTTTTATCGCTTTCTTTAATATTGTGGGCGATGGGCTATTGTTTGGTTCAGCCAAGTTGTGTGTTCAGTGCTTAGATTTGGAAATAGCCTTTTTTTATTATCACGATATCCCATATATTCACATATTGGGGTTGATATCTACAAGTGTGTGCGGCTTAATTGTCATGAGCAAAATTAGGTTGGTTAGAGATTATATATGTAGGTTTGAATACATTTTGGATTAATTGCTCCCTTGTGTCTTTCAAGTAGGAATGTTTTCCTCCATGCTGTTATTTGCAGAATCGAGGTAATGATGTAAAACTCCCATGAGAGACACGTTGACTGCAGGTGGCTGCTGAAGGTGTTTTTTCAAACCACAGTTGATAAAGAACAGCGTTTAGTTTTTGTGTTGTTCAAAGCAGATCTACCTCAGTGTGCATATCGAGCTGCACAGTAGTACACGGCACTGTGCTCAGACTCTCTCAGGTCCACTATAAATAGAGAACCATTCTTTGCTTTGATTCCACTTAAATCTCCGGTGATATTGAAATGCTCTTTGTATAATTCTTCGTAGATTATTTGGCTGTAGTCCACATATCCGATGAGTTTTAGAGCCTGGTCTGTGGGTGACTGCTGGTACCACAGCATCCCTGTGTAGTCGGTCTGTCCGTGGGTACAGACGAGCTGCACAGCGTCACCAGCCTTTCTGATGAGAGCGGAGGGAGACTGGTGGACCTGAACCCCCAGAGAAATACCTGCTGTAAGCACAGAGGGACAGATCGACTGAAGAGGTGAAGGTACATACAGTTAAAAAGTCACTTCACAGTGAAGCAGCTGTTACCTGTGAGGAAAGAGCAAAAGAGAAATCTAATCATCATGATGAGATCTGAGTTTCTCTAAAGTCATGAATGAAAAGTGGAGGTAGAAGTGAGTCTGGTTTAAAGAGGAAGTGAACATAACATAGACAAGAGGAGTGGCTCCATGTGGTTCATTTATATACAGTCTGCCATTCACCTGATTCCCCTGAAGATGTGTTGCTTTTAATATATTTCATCACATTAGAAATTGCATTTGTCTGGTTTGAGTATAATACACAAAAAACTACAAAAGAAATAGACAAACTGCTGCATTAACTAATGATAATATATAATTGTGTCAAACAAAAATCAAACCACAAAAGCAGGTGTCTGGCAGCAGTGTATTCAGCGTCTCATTCAAAAGCATCCATGATAAAAGGTGCAGGGTTTTTATTCAGTAGCGAGGGGATTTCATTCAGTGTGCTTCTCTTGCTGCACAGTAGTAAACTGCACTGTGCTCTTTTCTGACTGCTTTGATTAGGAGAAAGCCATTCTTTGCTGTATCCCCTCTCAAATCTCCAGTGATTTCAAACTCCTTATCATAAGGTGCTTCCATTGTTGCATCTTGGAAATACAAATATCCGATGAGTGTCATAGCTGTGTCTCCTGGTGAGCGCTGGTACCAGAGCATCTGCCTGTAGTCAGTTCTATCATGGCTGCAGGAAATCTGCACGTTGTCACCAGGGTTTGTGACGAGGTCAGAGGGAGACTGACGGACGTCAAGACCCAGACAAACACCTGCATGACAAAAAAGAGGAACAAGGCAACAGAGAAGAAAGCGGATCCTCAAAATAAAGGAATTTCCCCAAATACTGAGATGTAACATCACATCACAATGTGAGTGTCGGACATGTAGCTGAGCTCGCCTGTCAAGAGGAAAAGGAAGAATGAACCACAATAAGCTGGCGAAGATGAAACTGTCAAACAAAATGCAGCTGGGAGGAGTCAGAGGTTGGATGTAAAACCATACATGCTGATAAGGTTTGGTAGTTTTTGTGTAACGCAGAACAAAATTAGAGCAACTGTGCATAGCTGGCTGCACAGTAATAAATAGCACTGTGCTCAAGTCCCGTTATTTGGACTTTCAGAGAGCTGGTCTTTGCTCCCTTTCCACCCAAATCTCCAGTGATGTTGAAATGTTCTTCATATGGCTTTTCTATTCTGACGTCTTGGTAATTCAAATATCCGATGAGTGTCATAGCTGTGTCTCCTGGTGAGCGCTGGTACCAGAGCATCACCCTGTAGTCAGTTCTATCATGGCTGCAGGAAATCTGCACGTTGTCACCAGGGTTTGTGACGAGGTCAGAGGGAGACTGACGGACGTCAAGACCCAGACAAACACCTAGAAACAGAGAGAGGAAATAATCAGTGCTGACACTTTAAATGAAGTGGTATTCCTGAAGGGTTCAAGTGATTACCAATGAGCCAAGAAAGCAGGAATACTGTTGTCATGTTGACTCTGTCTGAATGAGCACCGGCTGACTCTGTGTGTCAGAGTCCTCTGAATCAAAACATCATTTACATCTCATTCTATCGCTCTGTGTGTTAAGCTGGAGAGTGTTTTTCTTTTGAGCACCAGTGCCACCTAGAGGAGGATGTAAAAGTCAGAACTTTGTAGTTGGTGGTGCTGTTAACCTGAATTCTGTTATGTTGACAGATATTCCTTTTATTTTTGTCCACCACATTCAAATCCATCTCCTCTCATATATCCATGTTATCTCCTCTTTGGAGCAACGTTAAGTGTTCAACCTCGTCTGACCTCATTCGTGGGGACTTCGATTATATTCGAATGATATAATTATAAACTTTATTAGAAAACAAATACAAGCAAATATAAAGAACATGTATTAACAAAACAACTTAATTGTTTCTTGTGTGTTTTCTGGAGTCTGATCCGCTGTGTTTCTCTCAGCTTTGAAGCTGTGTCGTGGTTTTTCGTGCTGTTATCTGCTGCATCATTTATGGAGGTTTTTGAACGACGGCTCTCTCCATCTTTATTACTGTGTATTGTTGCTGCTCCAAAATATTCCCCGCTGTCCTCAGGGTGCTTCAGGTTCTTGATTTGAAGAAAAGCTGTTTTCTTTCCATTTCCACTCACATTGAAGCGGCTCGTAAAATTTGGCTCAATACTGGGTGATTCAAAATAAACATAGCCGATCAGCTTCAGGGAACTGTCTCCTGCTGAGCGCTGGTACCAGAGAATCGTGTTATAGCTCGGGATTTGATGTGTTAATCTCAGGTTGACTTCACCATTTGGTTTCATCAACAGGTCGACTGGAGTCTGAAACACTGGTTTTCATTACTGAGGTAAACACCTGTAAAGAGAGAATTCAGGCTCTAACTTCTTGTTACTAGTGGTTAAAAACATTTAGTGCACTTGGAATAAATTCCAGGGAAAGCAGCAGTAAGAAATATGCAATCAATGAAAGTGAACATAAATATTACATCTCAGTTCCTCACTACTGGGACCTATGAAGATTCATTTAGAAAGGAAACTGTAAAAGTGGCTTAATGAAGGAATGATACCCTTAATCCAGAACACAGTGATGATGGATGTGATGAGACGAGGTGGCGTCATGTTGAATATGAAGAACCAGCTCCAGTCTCTGCTTTGCTTTGTGGATCAGAGGGAGGGACAGGAAGTGATGTGGAGAAATCAGAATGACACAGAGGTAACTTTCTTTCATTGAGGAAATACAGCACAACTTAACACTGTTACCTCCACAAAAGAGGTTATGTTTTCACTGCTGTCAGCTGGTTGGTTGGTTTGGCAGCAAAATTAAGTAAAGCCACATATCCGATTAGTTTTAGAGCCTGGTCTGTGGGTGACTGCTGGTACCACAGCATCCCTGTGTAGTCGGTCTGTCCGTGGGTACAGACAGGCTGCACAGCGTCACCAGCCTTTCTGATGAGAGCGGAGGGAGACTGGTGGACCTGAACCCTCAGAGAAATACCTGCTGTAAGCACAGAGGGACAGATCGACTGAAGAGGTGAAGGTACATACAGTTAAAAAGTCACTTCACAGTGTAGCAGCTGTTACCTGTGAGGAAAGAGCAAAAGAGAAATCTCATCATCATGATGAGATCTGAGTTTCTCTAAAGTCATGAATGAAAAGTGGAGGTAGAAGTGAGTCTGGTTTAAAGAGGAAGTGAACGTAACATAGACAAGAGGAGTGGCTCCATGTGGTTCATTTATATACAGTCTGCCATTCACCTGATTCCTCTGAAGATGTGTTGCTTTTAATATATTTCATCACATTAGAAATTGCACTTGTCTGGTTTGAGTATAATACACAAAAAACTACTACAAAAATAGATAAACTGTTGCATTAACTAATGATAATATATAATTGTGTCAAACAAAAATCAAACCACAAAAGCAGGTGTCTGGCAGCAGTGTATTCAGCGTCTCATTCAGAAGCATCCATGATAAAAGGTGCAGGGTTTTTGTTCAGTAGCGAGGGGATTTCTTTCAGTGTGCTTCTCTTGCTGCACAGTAGTAAACTGCACTGTGCTCTTTTCTGACTGCTTTGATTAGGAGAAAGCCATTCTTTGCTGTATCGCCTCTCAAATCTCCAGTGATTTCAAACTCCTTATCATAAGGTGCTTCCATTGTTGCATCTTGGTAATTCAAATATCCGATGAGTGTCATAGCTGTGTCTCCTGGTGAGTGCTGGTACCAGAGCATCTGCCTGTAGTTAGTTCTATCATGGCTGCAGGAAATCTGCACGTTGTCACCAGGGTTTGTGACGAGGTCAGAGGGAGACTGACGGACGTCAAGACCCAGACAAACACCTAGAAACAGAGAGAGGAAATAATCAGTGCTGACACTTTAAATGAAGTGGTATTCCTGAAGGGTTCAAGTGATTACCAATGAGCCAAGAAAGCAGGAATAATGTTGTCATGTTGACTCTGTCTGAATGAGCACCGACTGACTGTGTGTCAGTGTCCTCCGAATCAAATCATCATTTACATCTCATTCTATCGCTCTGTGTGTTAACCTGGAGAGTGTTTTTCTTTTGAGCACCAGTGCCACCTAGAGGAGGATGTAAAAGTCAGAACTTTGTAGTTGGTGGTGCTGTTAACCTGAATTCTGTTATGTTGACAGATATTCCTTTTATTTTTGTCCACCACATTCAAATCCATCTCCTCTCATATATCCATGTTATCTCCTCTTCGGAGCAACGATAAGTGTTCAACCTCGTCTGACCTCATTTGTGGGGACTTTGATAATATTCGAAGAAATTTTGTGACTTGTCGTTGGAAAATTTTGTAAACAGTGAGAATAACAGAAACTCAACTTAACAGTTTAAAGGTGAAGTTATTATTAGACTCCAGGACGGATGTGAGGAGGAATTACGATGATTTCATCGAGCTGACAGCGGTTGAGGAGGCGGTGGCTCATCACCTGTGATGCTAACTTCAAACATGAAGCAGACATTTTGTTTCTGGAACCATCTGCTGCTCCTCTGGACTTTAGTGGGTAAGCTAAGATTAGCCTCTCTGCTAACGGTCCACCATTAATAATAATAATATATAATAATAAACTTTATTTATACAGCACCTTTCATACTTAAAATGCAACTCAAAGTGTTTACAATAAAATAAAAGACATAAAATAAGATGGATCAGTAAGAACAGGCACTAAAACAAAGAGTTAGGATAAAAGCATAAAACTATCAAAAGATAGAAAATGTCAATGTGTTCGAAATAAGGATAAAATTAAAAGTAGAAACCATAGAAATAGCTCTTGAGTTGTTTATATTGTCACAACAACAGAAAGCTGCTTCCCCAAACCTTTGTAGTTCATGGTCACTAATGGTCTCTTCAGTCTGACTCTGCTGCTGCTCGGATTCATTCAGACAGAATTACAGCTTCATTTTAGCAAGACAATAATTTTCTGCTTGTGCCAACATGTGTTTTATCTGCTCGCTCGAACGAGTGTGTTTAGTGTCAATGCTGTGTTTCACATGTGTGAAAGTTGTCGTGCTGTATGTTTCTGAAGTGTACTTGGTTATGACTTGTTTAGCTCACATTAGATCGACCTATCAGCTGTCATCGTATGATACAAATGATCCTGATGATGTCATGCAGCATAAAAAAGTTTTGGGGTATATTTACAGTCCATGCATCACCCCTCCAACGCATCATTTTAAATTTTTGTGATTAGTTTAAGTGACACTCTGAGTTGGTAATGAGTTGTCAGAACAGTAGTTTAACTCCTTTGAGCCAACAATTCCACCAGCCTACCTCATAGCATCTGCACCCTGCCAACAGGAACAGGGCTTTTATTGATGGAGTGACATTAAACCACATCAGTGTGTACTGGCAGCGCAGAAATACACAGCTGAATCTGCTGGATCCGCACTGCGAATGATCAGACCTCCTGCAAGGACGTTCTCCCTTGTAATCTCAAAGTGTTTATCTGACTGCGGCTCATAGACGGGATCACTGCCGGAGTAGCTGTATCCAATCAAGCTCATCAACCCTGTCTCTTTTTGGTGGTACCAGAGCATTACCAAGAGGTTGTTGTCATTGTGACTGCACTTGATCTCTACCCTGGCTGCTTTGTTGACTATTCTTGGAAGTGACGGCTCGAACCTCACACTCTGTGTTTGATCTGGTGGGGGAAAAAAACACTCAAATTTTAAATGTAGTCGACACCAAAGTCACAGTATAAAAAAGCATTATTAAATTTGCTGTATGAATTTAACAACACAGTTAGAAAGCTCTTTTACTCACATGGAAATAAGAGCAGGAGAAATCCAATCGCAGCTGGAGACGTCCTCCATGTTTCTGCTGCTGCAGAAGAAACACAGCTTCCTCCAGTGAGAGTCTGTGAAGCGACACAAGTGGCTTATCATGCAGATGCTCAAATCTCATGCACAGTAAAACCGTTAGGGTTTTTAGTAAGGGAGTCGAATTGAACCACATCACTGTGTACTGGCAGCGCAGAAATAAACAGCAGTGTGTGACAGGTTTGCCCTGTTAATAACTAGCTCTCCTGTTGTGGTGCTTTCTCTGCTCAGCTTGAATTGTTCTTTGAAATGAGTCTCATAGTTTTGGGCGTTGTTTGCATATCCGTACCCAATGAGGGTCAAAGACAGACGGTCCTTACTCTGCTGATACCAGAGCATAACTTGAAGGTTATTATCATTGTGACTGCAGTCGATTTGGACCACAGTGTTCTCCTTCACTATCTGGGGAGGAGACTGTTGAAAAGTAACAGCGCTCACTTGACCTGCGGGGAAAAAAAGCAGATTTATAAAATATTATTGATTCTGAGCAAAAACAAATATCAGAGTTTCATAGATGAAAAAGAAAAATAGAAAATGAGTATTGATGAAATTAAAGACAAAATTCTACATCTTACAATAAAAACCGATGAAGAGCAAACCAAATGTTTGCACAGGTGAAGGCATCGTGAAGAACTGATGTGAGGAAAGCGCTGCTCTGAGAAGAATAAGGCTGTGTGTGTCTGTTTGTGTGTGTCTGTGTGTGTGTGTGTGTGTGTGTGTGTGTGTGTGTGTGTGTGTGTGTGTGTGTGTGTGTGTGTGTGTGTGTGTGTGTGTGTGTGTGTGTCTACATCATCACGACAGCAGCTGTAATTCATGTGCTGTGCCTCCATCTGTTGGTTGACTCTCTTCCTCATTCACCTGCCACACTCAGACGCGTACAGCCAGGATCTTGGTCTCAGTGACCAGAACCATCCGAATTCATGATCTGACTCCATCGATTAGAAACTAAATTAACGTGATTGTCAGTTTGTGTGTGAAGAAAAGTGATGAAGTGATCCCATGATATAAAACTGTAACTGTCCAAAAAGTGGAAGAAATACTGTAATATTAACTTTAGGTCACAGCGCCCACCCCTACCCCCTGTCACTGCAACAGGTCACTTGACTCAAAATATAAAGAGGAATAAGAGTATTGAATTAGACATTGTTTTGCTAAAACTTTAGGGATATTTTGGGGTGTTTATATTTTACTGTTTAATTATAAACTTTATTAGAAAACAAATACAAGCAAATATAAAGAACATGTATTAACAAAACAACTTAATTGTTTCTTGTGTGTTTTCTGGAGTCTGATCCGCTGTGTTTCTCTCAGCTCTGAAGCTGTGTCGTGGTTTTTCGTGCTGTTATCTGCTGCATCGTTTATGGAGGTTTTTGAACGACGGCTCTCTCAGTCTTTATTACTGTGTATTGTTGCTGCTCCAAAATATTCTCCACTGTCCTCAGGGTGCTTCAGGTTCTTGATTTGAAGAAAAGCTGTTTTCTCCCATTTCCACTCACATTGAGGCGGCTTGGAAAATTTGGCCCAATAGTAGGTCTTTTATAAGAAACATAGCCAATCAGCTTCAGGGAACTGTCTCCTGCTGAGCGCTGGTACCAGAGAATCGTGTTATAGCTCGGGATTTGATGTGTTAATCTCATGTTGACTTCACCATTTGGTTTCATCAACAGGTCGGCTGGAGTCTGAAACACTGGTTTTCTTTATTACTGAGGTAAACACCTGTAAAGAGAGAATTCAGGCTCTAACTTCTTGTTACTAGTGGTTAAAAACATTTAGTGCACTTGGAATAAATTCCAGGTTAAGCAGCAGTAAGAAATATGCAATCAATGAAAGTGAACATAAATATTACATCTCAGTTCCTCACTACTGGGACCTATGAAGATTCATTTAGAAAGGAAACTGTAAAAGTGGCTTAATGAAGGAATGATACCCTTAATCCAGAACACAGTGATGATGGATGTGATGAGACGAGGTGGCGTCATGTTGAATATGAAGAACCAGCTCCAGTCTCTGCTGTGTTTTGTGGATCAGAGGGAGGGACAGGAAGTGATGTGGAGAAATCAGATTGACACAGAGGTAACTTTCTTTCATTGAGGAAATACAGCACAACTTAACACTGTTACCTCCACAAAAGAGGTTATGTTTTCACTGCTGTCAGCTGGTTGGTTGGTTTGGCAGCAAAATTAAGTTTTTTATCGCTTTCTTTAATATTGTGGGCGATGGGCTATTGTTTGGTTGCAGCCAAGTTGTGTGTTCAAGTGCTTTTAGTGGGATTTTGGAAAATGAGCCTTTTTTTTTTACATTATCACTGATATCCCATGAAAATATTCAAGCATAATTAGGGGGTTGATATCTACAAGTGTGTGCGGCTTAATTGTCATGAGCAAAATTAGGTTGGTTAGAGATTATATATGTAGGTTTGAATACATTTTGGATTAATTGCTCCCTTGTGTCTTTCAAGTAGGAATGTTTTCCTCCATGCTGTTATTTGCAGAGACGAGGTAATGATGTAAAACTCCATGGAGAAACGTTGACTGCAGGTGGCTGCTGAAGGTGTTTTTTCAAACCACAGTTGATAAAGAACAGCGTTTAGTTTTGTGTTGTTCAAAGCAGATCTACCTCAGTGTGCATATCGAGCTGCACAGTAGTACACGGCACTGTGCTCAGACTCTCTCAGTCCACTATAAATAGAAACCATTCTTTGCTTTGATTCCACTTAAATCTCGGTGATATTGAAATGCTCTTGTATAATTCTTCGTAGTTATTTGGCTGTAGTCCACATATCCGATGAGTTTTAGAGCCTGGTCTGTGGGTGACTGCTGGTACCACAGCATCCCTGTGTAGTCGGTCTGTCCGTGGGTACAGGCAGGCTGCACAGCGTCACCAGCCTTCTGATGAGAGCGGAGGAGACTGGTGGACCTGAACCCCCAGAGAAATACCTGCTGTAAGCACAGAGGGACAGATCGACTGAAGAGGTGAAGGTACATACAGTTAAAAAGTCACTTCACAGTGAAGCAGCTGTTACCTGTGAGGAAAGAGCAAAAGAGAAATCTAATCATCATGATGAGATCTGAGTTTCTCTAAAGTCATGAATGAAAAGTGGAGGTAGAAGTGAGTCTGGTTTAAAGAGGAAGTGAACATAACATAGACAAGAGGAGTGGCTCCATGTGGTTCATTTATATACAGTCTGCCATTCACCTGATTCCCCTGAAGATGTGTTGCTTTTAATATATTTCATCACATTAGAAATTGCATTTGTCTGGTTTGAGTATAATACACAAAAAACTACAAAAGAAATAGACAAACTGCTGCATTAACTAATGATAATATATAATTGTTTCAAACAAAAATCAAACCACAAAAGCAGGTGTCTGGCAGCAGTGTATTCAGCGTCTCATTCAAAAGCATCCATGATAAAAGGTGCAGGGTTTTTATTCAGTAGCGAGGGGATTTCATTCAGTGTGCTTCTCTTGCTGCACAGTAGTAAACTGCACTGTGCTCTTTTCTGACTGCTTTGATTAGGAGAAAGCCATTCTTTGCTGTATCCCCTCTCAAATCTCCAGTGATTTCAAACTCCTTATCATAAGGTGCTTCCATTGTTGCATCTTGGAAATACAAATATCCGATGAGTGTCATAGCTGTGTCTCCTGGTGAGCGCTGGTACCAGAGCATCTGCCTGTAGTCAGTTCTATCATGGCTGCAGGAAATCTGCACGTTGTCACCAGGGTTTGTGACGAGGTCAGAGGGAGACTGACGGACGTCAAGACCCAGACAAACACCTGCATGACAAAAAAGAGGAACAAGGCAACAGAGAAGAAAGCGGATCCTCAAAATAAAGGAATTTCCCCAAATACTGAGATGTAACATCACATCACAATGTGAGTGTCGGACATGTAGCTGAGCTCGCCTGTCAAGAGGAAAAGGAAGAATGAACCACAATAAGCTGGCGAAGATGAAACTGTCAAACAAAATGCAGCTGGGAGGAGTCAGAGGTTGGATGTAAAACCATACATGCTGATAAGGTTTGGTAGTTTTTGTGTAACGCAGAACAAAATTAGAGCAACTGTGCATAGCTGGCTGCACAGTAATAAATAGCACTGTGCTCAAGTCCCGTTATTTGGACTTTCAGAGAGCTGGTCTTTGCTCCCTTTCCACCCAAATCTCCAGTGATGTTGAAATGTTCTTCATATGGCTTTTCTATTCTGACGTCTTGTAATTCAAATATCCGATGAGTGTCATAGCTGTGTCTCCTGGTGAGCGCTGGTACCAGAGCATCACCTGTAGTCAGTTCTATCATGGCTGCAGGAAATCTGCACGTTGTCACCAGGGTTTGTGACGAGGTCAGAGGGAGACTGACGGACGCCAAGACTGAGACAAACACCTAGAAACAGAGAGAGGAAATAATCAGTGCTGACACTTTAAATGAAGTGGTATTCCTGAAGGGTTCAAGTGATTACCAATGAGCCAAGAAAGCAGGAATACTGTTGTCATGTTGACTCTGTCTGAATGAGCACCGACTGACTATGTGTCAGAGTCCTCCGAATCAAATCATCATTTACATCTCATTCTATCGCTCTGTGTGTTAAGCTGGAGAGTGTTTTTCTTTTTAGCACCAGTGCCACCTAGAGGAGGATGTAAAAGTCAGAACTTTGTAGTTGGTGGTGCTGTTAACCTGAATTCTGTTATGTTGACAGATATTCCTTTTATTTTGTCCACCACATTCAAATCCATCTCCTCTCATATATCCATGTTATCTCCT